>NC_069804.1:16689590-16990272 GCF_027406575.1 Nycticebus coucang
TGTTGGAATCAGGGGTAAAGGTCCAGGAAGGGGGATGGGACCTGTGGCTCAGTGAGTAGGGCACCAGCCCCATATACCGAGGGTGGCGGGTTCAAACCTGGCCCCGGCCAAACTGCAACAACAAGAAAAAAAATAGCCGAGCAGGGCAGCACCTGTGGCTCAAAGGAGTAGGGCACTGGCCCTATATACTGGAGGTGGGGGGTTCAAACCCACCCCAGGCCAAAAAAAAAAAAATAGCCAGGCGTTGTGGCAGGTGCCTGTAGTCCCAGCTACTTGAGAGGCTGAGGCAAGAGAATCGCATAAGCCCAAAGAGAGAGCTGGAGGTTGCTGTGAGTTGTGATGCCATAGCACTCTACTGAGGGTGACAAAGTAAGACTCTGTCTCTAAAAAAACAGGTCCAGGAAGGGTCAGAACTAGCATTAAGCTTCAGATTTGGCAAAGTCAGAAACAGGTGAAAGGGACCTCAGAAAAGGGATTTCAAACAGCCTTCACTTTGTCTTTACCTACAAAGGGGCAATGGGCATGTTGAGTGGGCGTAAAGAAGCAGAGGCAGGACAGACATCCACCGCCCCTCAGCTTTGCCACTTTAGTCATAGATTTTGCATGAACTCAAATGTGCATTCAGTGTCCCCATAAGATGTGGTACTTAGTTCCATGTAAGCATTTCACATTGTATATCACAGCAGTACACTGAACCCCATAAATGCAAAAAAAAAAAAAGTCAAAACAGGAAAAAAAAGAACTATTTCTTTGGCAATTTGCTAGTGATATAAAATTTCAAATAAAAAATAATGTCAGTTCCTACTTGAATATTTTAAAAGAGCCAAATCCACAGCAAGCACTTATAAACCATAGTTAACTAGAGGCTGAAAGAGAACATTTAAAGGTAATCCCTCAGCAATCATAAACACAGAATCCATTTACATATGTATATATTTAAAATCATGTGTACTTATTCAGTAACCTCTCATTTTACTACCATGCTTGGAAGGAAGAACTTGAAATTAAAACACAGGCAACTCATTATAAGCTCTTGAGGCACAAATCCCCCATAATTAACAAGGCATCACTGGATACCTTGATGACATAAAGAAATGAAATCTACAAAGGAACCGGATCGTTGGCAGGCCTAATACTCAAACCCAGAGCAGAGAAAACCAATTCTGGAAGTTTTGAAATGAAAATGTGGAAATAAAAATGAAACAGAAAGGGGTGGAGACGATCCCAGACCAGGTTCCTCTTAGCAGTTTAGTTGAGGTTCGTGGATAAAAAATATACTAGATTCTAAATTAGCAATGATTGAAGTGGGAAAAATGGAGCTCTCAGAAAATTATCACAGAAAACACCAAATCACCCCAAATGTCCAAAGTAAAATAAAAAGCTTGAGTTACAAACTAGTTTGATAGTGAAACATTGGAGCAGGGACATCTAGGTAGCATTTGACTGGAGTTTGAGTCCTTGGCTGGCCACACAGATAACTTTCACAAACATGTTTGCATTTTCCCACATTGTACCATGCTGCGAATTACAGTTAAACTCCATGTCCCTAGGGAAAGGGGGTCCAAAGCTTCCCTTTCCCTTGATTCAACACAAGTGAAAGCCCCCAGCACACAGCAAATAGTAACAGACTCTTGTTGAATTTGCCCCTCACCTCCTCCCTAACACAGCACCCTCCAGATCCCCGAGGCCAAAAGTTGGGGTCTCTGTTCTTGGAAAACTCACTTCACAACCAATCAGAAGAAAGAAACTATAATGGAAAAAAAAAAAAAAAGAGCTTCTTTATCCTTGCTGGTTGTCATCTTTTACAAGAGTTTGTTTATAGTGGAGTATAAATTAGCCCAAGAAATTGAAATCAGATATAGCCCGGGCCTCTAAATGCAACCCAAGTGGGCGGTGATCTGGGAAGGGCTCCTCTGTCCTTTCAGAATTCTGGGGGAAGTGGTCTTCACAACACTGGGGCAGACAAGCCCAAAGGCAGCAGCCTCCTGCCCTCCTCCCCGGTGGCTCCCCTTTGCTGTTGGCATTCCCACACTGTTCCTGCGGCCACCAGCCTCAGTAAAAGCATACAGGCTGCCCAGGAATTCTGACAGCACTCCACAGTCCACAGCCAACCTTCCTGCCCCCAGTCCAATTTCAGCTGCTGAAATCAGAAAGGCTTTGGAATTGCTAATGTAAAACTTTTCACCGCAGAGAGAGAGTGTGTGTGAGTTCAGAGCCTGCCACTGGCAAAATTGCCAAATACGCAGTTTGTCCCTTTAGAGCCCCTCTCCCACTTTTCCAAATAACATTTGCTTTTTAACAGCTGCTTCCTAAGCCTTGACCCCTCCCAGACTTCCCGTCACCCCAGGAGAAGGCTACCTCCTCAGCCTTCATGTGGGGCCAGCCCTGGAGAACCATGGTTGATTGCTGCAAACTCCTTGCTCTTTATATCTGCAGGGAAGCCCCACTGAAAGAAAATCTATTCCATGTACTTTCTCAAATGGGCAGCAGCTCTTGTAAATAAAATCCTCCTGCATAATCAACTGAATACATTCATTCATAGATTAAACCCCCAGAATGCAAAAGCAAAATAAATTCTGCCTGATACAATGGATGTACTTTCTAGGATATGAACTATTTCATCAATCCCAGGAGATCTCAAAGATATAGAATGGATCCCAAGGAGATAGAATGGATCTACTTTCTAGGAAGTGAACTGTTTCATCAATCCCAAAGAGATACAAACGAAAGTAAATATCTACTTGGCAAGAAATTACTACTGCAATGTCTCTTCATCATAACAGAGTCACAGAGGAGCAAGGAACCCCAGTCAAGGCTACTTAGGAATGAAGAGATTCTCAAACCCTTTTACTGAACCATATTGGTTCTAAGTCAGCCCTTGGAGCTAAAGACAGCAACTTATTCCTTTTTCCTTCCTCCAATATTGGTTTAGGCTCTTCTATTTACCAGGCACTATGCTGGTTCGGAGAATGAAGTTTTCAGAAAGTTAGAGCCAGTGCCTGCTCTCATAGAGGTCATGATCAAGCAAAAATAAGTAAGTAAATAAAAAATGGACAAGAGAGCTAAGCCCGAGGAGAAATTAGGGTGCCAGGAGTCCACCACAGAATCAGAAACTCTCAAGATGAGGACCAGCATCTGTTTTAACAAGCCTTTTGGGGATTCTAATTCATGCTTAAGTTCAAGAGCCACTACGTTAGGCAGAAAAATTCATAGCTTTCCAATCTCTGAGTCCCTTAGTCCCTTGTCATGGCAACATGGCTTTTACACACATGATTTCATTTTACAGTCCCGGGGATAATAATAACCTTCAAAGTAGGTGTATTGTTAGCTTCTAGAATGAATAAACCTAAAATTCCAGTAGCTTAACAAAATCAAATGTATTTCTGAGTCATACTATAGCCTAACACAGGTGTCCATTTTGCCCTTGAGGGTCAAGGGACCCTACTTCACACAGATACTCAGAGACTCGAGCTAATGAAAGCTTTGCCATCTTCCTTGTTAGGCTTCCAAAGTCACCTGGAAGTCAGCTCAGAGCTGACAGATAGGCAAGGAGAACATGAAGAATACGCCCACTACATTATCACCAGTTATCACTTCCACTCACATGTGATGGACAAGTGAGCACTAGTCAGATGGGCCCTTCCTAGAGGTAAATGAGCAAAGGTTTAGCCAGATCCAGATTGTAAAGCTGGAATTGGAATTCAAACCACAGTCTAACTCCAAACCTTACTCTTTGAAATACCTCACCAAGCTCACAGTCACCCTCGGTGGTAGAATAATAATGTCCCCACCAAAGATATCCACATCCTACTCCCTGGAACCTATATTACCTTATATGGCAAATCTGATTAAATTAAGGATCTTGAGGCGATAAGCCTGGATGGTCCGGGTAAGTCCACTGTCATTACAAGGGTCCATATAAGAAGGAGGCAATAGAGTTAAGGGCAGAGATAAAAAGGAGATATGACAATGGAACCAGGGAGTGGAGTGATGTGCTTTGAACATGGAGGAAAAGTCACAAGCCAAAGGATGCAAGTGGCCTCTAGAAACTGAAAAAGGCAAGGAAACAGATTCTCTCCTGAAGCTTCCCAAAGTAACACACCCTGCCAACAGTGTGATTTTAGTGTTCTGATCACTGGAACTATAATAAAATTTTATTTTATTTTAAAACAACGTATGTCATTTTAAGTCACTAAGTTTGTGGTAATGCGGTCCAGCAACAATAGGAAACGAATAACCCTTCCATCACCATGTCTTCCCATTGAGTAACTTGGCAGGGCCCTGAGTTCTCTCCCCTGCATTCGCCTTCAGTCCCATCCATCAGGGAGGCCTCCTCTCATCTGTGTCTTCCCAGAACACCCAGGAGTGACGGCGCTGACTACGAGAATGATGTGTCCTCACACTATCAGAACTTCACATACAGCCAGGATGTCAACTAAGCATCATTTCAAAACTACTGAAAGAAAATAACATTTTAAGGTTCTTGGCAATGTCCACTCATGATTTTTTTTAAAGATCCTCAACTTGATAAAAAACAAGCTACAGCTAACATCATACTTCATGGTGAAAGGCTGAAGGCTTTTCCTAAGATTGGGAAGAAGGAAAGGATGTCCAAGCTTACTATTCTTATTCAACCTAGTACTGGAAGTCCTAGAAAGCAAAATAAAGCAGGAAAGGAACCAATCCTAGCTGGGCCTACAGCTTGAAGGAAGGGCTTCTAGCTTAACCCAAGCTAGTTCATCTGCGCCTCAGGCAGCCTAATGGTGGTGAGAAAGAAATGCTTACTGTGAATACTGAAATGTTAGTGATTGTTTTTATACAGCAGTAGCTAACTGATGCAAAGGCTGTCTCTGAATACTAGGCATTTATTAATTCACTGTGTGACAGTGAAGAGTATCTATAAATCCAAACTGGCATGTGCAGATTCTGAGGAATGATATGGCTACCCAATGTGTCTGGGTGACCTTTGGTGACAGCTGGAACAGAGCCACAACAAGACAGGAACTGACACCCAACTCATATCCCACTTTCTGTAGGCCAAGCCACAGAGATCGCTTCATGCTCTACTCTCCTCAATTATTGCTTATGTTTCTCCTTTAGTCTAATCATATGTCAACACATTTATGGCGATCTAGTTTCTAATATCACCTGAACAACGGGCCCACCTCACTGTATTTTTATCTGAGCACGTGTCTATATTTTTCCCATGTGTATATAATAAAGCATTGCATCAGGCAGCCTGTTGTGCAGCCACATGCCTTATGTTTAAAGCAGTGTTTTTCTGAGATTCAGTCCTGTTTGAACCACCTTCATGATGCTTATCTATTTCCATGTGCAAGTAGGAAGCAAGTTCTAGGGGGGAGGGACTGTAGGCAGGTGGAGGCTGAGACTTATAAAGGACTGTAGAATGCAGAGAGAAGAGTCTTGGCCAGTACTATGGAAGGGAGAAGTGGGAAGGCCGGAGGAGGCAGAGGACAGGGATGGAATTACAGTGGAGTGGTAGTTCAGGAAGGATCCTATAAGAAGAAATCCCCTCTGGGTAGCATCAGGAAGGGGTAGAGAGGATGGGGGGGTGTGGGGGAGGGGTACAGAGAAGGTATTGAAGAGCTTCACAGTAGGACGGGGTAAAGGGCAGATGGTAGAGGGGAGACAGGGAGGGGAACTATTGGACAAGTGAAGTCGAGGAGCCATCACTGTGCCATACACAATCATTTTGTTTTCTCTGAGATGAATCACCCATGTATCACGTTACAGGAGACTTGGGTCTCAATTAGTGATCCTTCAAGTCTATTTTGCTTTCATATCTCCTAAAAATTAAAAAAAAAAATCCCACATACTCCCTCACACTTACAAAGTTGATATCTAAAATACTTCATAAGTATAAAGACTATAGTTTCAAAGGATGTGATAGGCAGTGTATTATAAATATTGACATTTAAAAATAAAACTCTTATCATACCTACGGAAATCAAAATATTATGATATGACAGCCACCATTATCCATTTTAGAAGCATATGACAAGCTCTTTGACAGTCAGAAATTTTACATCATTCCTTTTACTCCTTGAAATTATATTTCCATTTTACTTCCCCCACAGAATTTCATCGTGATGTAAAGTACTTTTATGCTCGAAAGCCTTTTATTGACTACTGTATATCTCAGCAACAAAGCATGTGTACAGATTTGTTTAAAATTTGTTTCTTATCACTATCAACCATACATAATTATTAAATCTATAAAGTAACATTGTATTAGAAAAGCAGCTCAGAAGGAAATAAGTGGAGTGGGGATGGTAGTCACAGTCCCTCCATTAAAAGAGATTTGGCCAACAGTGGTATCTCGAACTGTCTTTGTCTTTAGCATCTGGGAGGTTTGTATACCCCACAGTAATGCACCACTATCTGGAACGCTGGGCACCTGGACTTCTATATACCCCGAGTACAAAGACAACAGAGATGGTGGCTGTCATCACAGTGAATTGAATATGCCTTTTCCCTATTTCCTAGGTGTCCCAGAAGCCTCCCAGATTTTTTGTGTTACTCCAAGGCAGGAGAGGGAACTCAATAATCTCAAAAATTAGGCAGTGCCTGTGGCTCAAGGAGTAGGGCGACAGCTCCATATACCGGAGGTGGCAGGTTCAAACCTGGCCCCGTCCAAAAAAACTGCAAAAAAAAAAAATAATAATAATAATGTCAAAAATTGAACCCTCTACAAACATGACAGAATGAGTGTTTCCATTTCTTTAGGGTATGTGCAGTTCTGGGTTACATGGTAAATGTAGATAGGTAGTTTTATAAGAAACTGCCAAACTATTTTTCAGAATGACTGTACCATTTTGTTATATGTTCCCCTATGGCCTGGACTCTAGTCTCTTCTACGTGGATTAATTCTTGGGCCTAGACTGAATAATCAGTACCTACCTGGGGGAAGCTCTTCTCACAAAGATGCCAAAAGCATGAGAGATGGAAAATAGAAAGACATAAGAACTCTTTAGGCCTTGGCTCCAAACTGGACTTGTGCTGCTTCTACCCACATTCCACTGCCCTGAGCAAGTCACAAGGCCAAGCCCAAAATCAAGTGGTAAAGAAGCCTATTTTGCCTTTACTAAGAGAAGATGCAAAATTACAAAGCAAAGGGCATTGGATACAGGGGCTGAGAAGCCCCTCTGCTACAATCTCCCATCTGCTTCCATAGGCCCAGAGAGCACATCTGATCACCTGGTCTCACTCTGCCTGGGTCTTCTAAGGGCACACTGATTCTTCTTATGCCTTTCCCATTCCACAGGTCTTTGTGTGCCAGAGAAATTGGCTGCCAGAGAACTGACCCCATTACCAGCTCCTTCCAAGGACAATACCTTTGTTTCTGATCCCCTCTACCTCCCAACTAACTTAGGCCATAGGTAATTGTGCTGTCTGCCCCTAACACTGAATGTAAGCAAGTCTCATGCCCCCCCAAACAAGCCACTTCCCCAGCCAGGATGCAGTTTCCTTATCTCCCTGCACATTGCTAAAAATCAGATGAGGGCCTCTTCTGTGACGGATTCTCCCTTTCCCCTTTCCTTGAGAGACCACCACATTTTGTATTTACCCCATTTTTTTTTAAACCTCAAACCGTGTTAAAACTCGGCCATCTCCAGCCAAGCCCTGTGCATGCTTTAAAGCCAGTGCCATTTTCTAAAATATGTGTTCAGCATCCACTCCTACCTCTTTCCATTGTGTCTTCCTGCTACAAAACCTGGAAGGCTAAATCCAATATTCTCAGACCCCCTTGCGCTGGGCCGTGCGCATGGACGGGTTTTACCAACGGGAAGTCATACATGAGACACCGTGTTCCTGCTGCTTGCTGCCTTACAGCAGAGACGTGGAGTGTTTCTGAAGCAGATTTCCACTGTTTGATTCATACCTCTGGGCTGTCGAGAGGTGCATCAGCGGGGACTTCCTGGTCCCTGGATGGCATGATTCAGTGGCAGCCTCTGGGTCTTTCCATGTGCATCAGAGGTGGGATTTCTTTGGGTCCGTAAGTTCTGTAAAGTTCTGACAGACATTCCTGCTCTTCCAGCCCTTACGACAATATATGGGAAGCACCTGGTTCTCTGAATGCGAGACCTTTCTATTTAAATACCTAAATGAGGTTCCTGTTTTGAGCACTGAACCCCAATAGATCCAGCACGGTTCCTTTTCAGCCTGACTTACAGAGGCATCGAGGTAAATAGTGCAGGTTTTCCAAAAGGAATGTTGCTTGATGTATTATCCCCTATCAACAGAGGTTTGTCAACGAACGTTGCCAAGACTGAATTCTTTACTCATCTGAACCAGGGACAAGAAAGCAAATGTTTTCAGAGCTTGTTAGCAAAGAAGGAAGAAGGCATCACCACCACGCCTGAGGGGGCCAGTCTTAGGCTGGGCCCAGCCCAACATCTTTGTTCCATTCTGCTCGGCTGCACCTTGCTACGGGGCCTCCTCTGATGCCCTTGAACTCTCCAGGCTGATGCTAGGAGACTCGAGACTATTCCTCCAGCCGTCGGACCACATGGACAATGCCAAAGGTTAGTCACCACCCACAGATACTCCTCAGAAATTATAAGAACGGCTTCTCTGTAATAAAGACAGGGGAAAGACACGAGGATGGAGAATGATTAATGGCCCCTTCACAGCTGATGGAAAGCGAGTGCGATCTGCATTTGGGGTGTTGATATTTTCTCACACCACGACATTCCCACATGGTAGCAACCTGGGAAACAAAAACAACAGCCTTGTCTGGGGGGGAAAGGGGGGTCTGTGTCCTTCAGTGGCTTTGGAAGAGAGCACGCATTGCGGGAAGTGTTGCCATAGGGGGCTGTGGGCTCCTGTGGTGTTTGGCAAAGTTGACGGCTCTGGAAGTCCAAAGGTGATATATTTCATGGGCGGCTCATTTTCTTTCATCTTCATGGTAAGTGTCTAATCCGAAAGGCAACTCTTAAAGCAAAACACAGCAGGTAAGACGAGATGAGGTCTCCAACAGGCTGCTGATGAAACTGAGTGGAGAGAAAGGCTGAGAAACAGCAGCACAGGCTTCTGTAAGAGAAATTCAAAGAAGCACAACCGAGGGGGAAGCTGATGGGCAGAAACAAAGGCCTCGAAGCCACAAAGCAGGAATGTATGAGCAGGATGCAGATGAGGGACCCATCTCTGTGGGGTGTCCATGGGCAGAAGAGAGGTGGAGGTCCAGAAGCGTACCCTCTCCCTAGTCACACTAGCTGGAAGGCTTCTGAACATCGTGAGCCTATTTTTAAACAGTATGATATTTTTTTGTTCCCCAAGAGTAAGGTGCATACAAATATCCACCAAACACTTCCTCAGCACTAATCACAAGGCCTACAGGTAAAAATAAGGCAAAAGCGTTTACGTTTTTTCTCTTATTATAAAAGTAACAAGTGTCCATTGTGTAAAACACAATTATATAAGAAAAAGCTAGGTGGCGCCTGTGGCTCAAAGGAGTAGGGCGCAGGCCCCATATGCTTGGAGGTGGCAGGTTCAAGCCCAGCCCCAGCCAAAAACTGCAAAAAAAAAAAGAAAGAAAGAAAAAGTTCCCTGCAGTCCCACCACCCACATACACTACTGCCTTGCCGTATTTTCTTCTTTGTGTGGATCTTTCCAGAAAAAATGGGGCCATTCAGCATGTGAAGATGTATCTCCTTATTTCTTCATTAAATATCATATTATATTTTCCCATATCACTAAGTGTTCTTTGAAAACATACGTATTGGGTGATTAAATTAGTATTCATTACATCTACCTTCCACAATTTTCTGATTATTTTATTAGTATAGATCCCTAAAAGCTGAATTACTATGTCAATGGGAATGCTTACTTCTAAAACACTTTTTTTTCCAACTGTGTTCCAGAAAGTTTGCACCAATTTACCCTTCTACCACAATGTATAAGGGTACACTCAAAATGTACCCCTGCTTTATAAAACCACCAGTCTCCGCCAATGTGATGCTATCTATTGTGGAAATATATTTTAAAACCTGAGATTGTAAATCCTGGTTCTGCAGTGTATCTTTGGGAAAGTTAGTTCACCTTTTTGTGATTTAGTTATCTTTAGGAACACTTCAAGTTCTGACAATCTTTAAAAGTGTGTTTTCTTGACTCAGAACTATTTTAAAAGTAAATGTCATATTTCATCCAATTAGTGTAATATCAAAGGCATATTATTAAATGAACACATATACTATTAAGCATTTATGCTTGCTAGAACTTAATGCTCCTGAGAATAGTCACAAGAATAATGCATTATGGGAGGTGTTTGCATCTGTTTTGTTCACTGCTGTATCACTATGCCAAAATATATGCTGGGAACATACTGGGGGCTTTATAAATATATGTCAAAAGCAAGAATGAATTCATGGGGAAATTTTTATTAACTAAATGTAGACAATACTGTACCAAATGCTAATATCCCCCTGGCCCACCTGCATGTCACCTCCAGTTTTGGTAGACCAGTCTTCCACACTGGAAGATCCCTGCCTCTAGCACCTGGCTCTCTCTGCCTGAGACTCTGTTTGACCACAGTAGCACTCTCAGTTCATGTGGGGCAAGTCAGACATGCTGGTGACCTAAGAACTCAAGAACAACTCTCAATGAGGTATGGGAGTTGGTCGATAAATGCTCCAACTTCCTTGGCCGTCTGTGGGAGAGTTTTGGGTTATGTTACACAATCTCTCAGAGAATCCAGGAGTAAATCCAGCTAACCACAGTGGTAACCTGCTCATTGACACACCCTCGTCCCCACTCTGTCATTGTGCTTCCTGGAATCATCTCCCAAATAAACCACTTGCACCTAAATTTTCACATCAGACTCTCCTTTGGAGGAACTCAAACGCTAGAGTGGATGTTTGCAAAATTATAGGTGTATGACTTGAAAATGTATCCCCCTTTTTATAAGGAGCACATTCTCTATCATTTTCATTCCTGAAGGAGAAAAGTAGGCTGGTAAACTCACTTAAAGACAATGACAAGAAATACGAGATTTAAGTGGATTTTATGCATGTGTCTACATACATGTCCAGGACAGCCTTGGTCTCAAAGGTTTTTTTTAAGAACCGAAGCCAAGAAAGAGGTAGTTAATAATATTACAAATTCATATTGAAGAGGTAAATGTGGCCATAAGAATAAGAGGAATCAGAACCTTTTCTCACCTGCCCTAGGGAAGACCTTGGCACTAAGATGCTGATCACCACACATCAAGTAACAACAAAAGGGGGATATCTAAGGTATCATATGAGATGTTTATGTGGGAAAGATGAGAAAAGTAGAAGAGTCTCTACCAAAAGAAAGAAAAAAAGGAGAAGTAAAATAGAGAGAGAGAATAAATGGGGTTAATACACCGTAACAAAAATACAGGCACCCTTACTCTTGAAGAAAGTAAAAATAGAGATTAAGAATACAACCAACCAAACTAGCATGAAACAAAACAAAATCAAATAACTATAAACTACTACCACTAACAAAAAAGAGAAAAGAAAAAACACTAATAAAAATAAAAATAAATTGTAGAAGGGGACTATATATTTTTACATATATATTATATATATAACATATGTATTAGAGAGAGAGAGAGAAATATATTGCTGGAACACCAGGTGGCGCTGTGCTATTAGGAGATAGAGAACACACTCTGGAAGCCACTCTCTAGTTGCCAAGGAGAAGGGGTCCTGTTATCCTTCTTAGTTCCCCTCAGTAAGTGCCTGATTATTTACTCAGCACTCAGTTCCCTTAGGTTGGAGTCTTAATGCTGTCCAGAGTCCTTGGGAGGCAAGTCTCACAGGGCACCCTAACAACAACAATTCCCCAGGGGGACTGGATGCCCTGGCTCAGCAGGGCCAGCATGTACTAGGACCCTGCCAACAGACCTTCCCACAATGGCGTCCCAGCTAGCATCCATGACCTTCCCCCAATGGTGGACCATCCGGCATCCATGACCTTCTTGCAATGGCAGACCAACTGGCATCCGCCACATGACCTTCCCGGAATGGCGGACCATCCGGCATCCATGCCAGGACCTTACCCCAATGGTAGCATCCACCTCACGAACTACCCCCAGTGGCAGACAATCCAGCATCCACGACCCTCCCTCAATAGTGGACCAGCCGGCATCCATGACCCTCCCGCAATGGCAGACCAGCATCCACACCACGACCTTCCTGCAATGGGCATCCATGCCACGACCTTCCCCCAATAGCGGACCAGCTGGCATCCACATCAGGACCTTCCCCCAATGGCAGACCAGCTGGCATCCACGACCCTCCCACAATGGCAGATAAGCTAGCATTCATGACCCTCCTGCAATGGCAGGCCAGCTGGCATCCACACCACAACCTTCCCCCAATGGCGGACCAGCCAGCATCCACACCATGACCTTTCCCCCATGGTGGCCCCGCTGGCATCCACAACCTTCCCACAGTGGCAGCCCAGCCAGCCGTCATGACCTTCCTAAGATGGCAGCCTAGCCAGCAGTCAAGCTAGTGGGAAATCTACTCCACCCAGTATTCAAACCTGGTGGCTGTACTGTTTGACTCTGAGCACTCATCCAATCTTTCTACTGTGGTTCCAATGTGAGGCTTCTTGGAAATCTACAAACTGCAGAATGGCTCCCTCCCATCTCCAACCTCCATGGGAGAGACTCCGGTCCCTACCCGTTCCCACCCACTCGCCTTCTGTGTCAGTTCTCCGCAGTTCCAGACCTCCCACTGTCTCTTGAAGTCCACGACCGTCTCTCTGTGCCCCAAAGGGATGAATCTGGGTAGGTTCCTCCTGCCAAATATGATTGGGTTATCACTCTTTCCCCTGCCATGTTGAGAGAGGCAAGCCAAGAGATCCTTGTAGCCCTCCATCTTGCTCTGCCCCATAGTATCAAATTTTTAAACAATAACAGGATCTAACAGGGCTGGGATTAGAATGAGGCAAATGATTTGGGTGATGCATGAACAGGGACTGTTCCTCCCCTTCCATTTGCCCAAATGTCTCTCAGTGCCTCTAGACAATGGGGTACTTTCATAGCACATAGTAAGTGTTTAATATATATTACTGAGTAAAGAAATGAATCCCCCAAAATTCCTTTCTGTCTGGTTCTTTAGTATTTAGTGTCAAGTCCAGTTTTAGGCCAGACACAGTGACTCATGCCTGTAATCCCCACAATTTGGGAGGCTGAGGCAGGAGGATTGCTTGAATCTAGAAGTTTAAGACCAGCCTGGGCAACATAGCAAGACCCTATCTTTATAAAAATAAAAAATAAAAAAATTAGCCAGGTATGGTAGTACATACCTGCAGTTGCAGCTGCTTGGAAGTCCAAGGCAAGGGGATCACTTGAGTACAGAGTTCAAGGCTGGAATGAACTATGATGACATCACCGTACTCCAGCCTGGGCAACAGAATGAGACTGAGTCTCTTTAAAAAAAAATCCGTTTTAATGTAGAGCAGTAATATATTGGTTTTATATAATTACAATCAAAATGCCATTGGAATTTTTTTAACTTGATATATTGATCCTAATATCTACATTGAAGAGTAAACAGGTGAGAATAGTGAACAACAACATTTGAGAAAAAGAGTTCTTTTAACAAGCAGGAAAAAATAACCAAGAACTGAAGCCTTCTTTGGTTTCCACTCCTTGCCTGGGCTGCCTGCAGCCCTGGTGCCAGAGCAAATCATACCATGAAGGGTCCCTTTCTCTTCCTAAACCAACCTTAGCAGGTCAGAAGTAGTGAAACAGACAGCACAAGCCTTAAAGGGGGAAAGAAGGAAAAAAATGTTTCCAAAGTTCAGCCCATGGTCTGGGGAGTTTCTGAAATCAAGCAGATAAGTGCCAACAATCCTTACTCCACAGATCTTCAGCCCTTCTTTCCTGCCCCTAGACCACCCCCAGGTCTTGGCCATCTTTCCCCAGCCCTCTTCTAGCCTTGCCTCAACCTTATCTCCCTTCTAGAAGCATCTATTGGGCCACTCTCATATCTCCCAGCTCTTGATCACCTCTGGCTTCCCATACAGAGTGAACCTCCAGACTCAAGCCAAGGACAGAGCTCCGCGTGGTCCAACCCTATCTCTCGTGTCTCTCGTGTTTCTCTCCACCTTTAATGCCCTGCCCTCTCCCTCAACACACGCGCACACCCACACACGTGCATGTATGCACACGCACACACAAGTGGCCCTACTCCCCTCTTTCTTGGTCCATCTGTCCCAGCCAGTCTAGTTGTTTCTCTTTGTTCCTTTCTACAAACCATCGTACATTTGCATTCATGAACATGCATTTGCTAAAACTCTATCCTGCAGGGCTCCCTTTCTGCAGAGGGAAGCCTGTGGGGGAGGCTAAGGCTAAGAGTGGTCCCCTGACTGGCACCCAACAGGCTGAAAGTGTAAGAGGCCCTGTTGCTGAGCTGTACTGTCTGGAAGGGGCAAGAAGGGATGCGTGAGGACAGAAGCTTTCATGGAGGGATGGGCCCCTTGGTAGCCAAGGATCATATGCAGCCTTGGGCCGCATGTGAGGGTATTGGTGCCAAACTGCCTTGTCAAAGTGACAGAACAGAGCCTCTAGGAATCAACCCAGCAAAACTTTGACATTCGAAATCCACGAACATCTCTGTCAGTAGAAGGCCATGTCCCAGTGTCCCAATTAAACAGTACATCCTCATTTCCTCCAGCACCAGAAGTAAAGACGGAACAGGAGATGAAGAGCCCGACTCCTTCCTCTAGGCTGGGATATTTATTCCCTTCCTTTCTTCCTTTGAGGTAAAGAGGAAGAAAGAAAATCCCCACTGCTTTGGGGATAGTCTCTGGCTTCCAGCTTCCTGGCCTTTGAAAGTGTAGTCCACCATTCTGACTTCTCTACAGGAAGTAACCCTGGCCCAGAGATATAAAAACTCATGGGGACAGCTTGGGTCTGCCCTGACCCCAGTGACCAGGACCCTGGGAATGGGGCCCTGTGTCCACACCTAGGCCCAGGCCCAGGCCCTCTGAAGCTGTACTGACAAGTCCTGAGAATGCCTCAAAGCCTCTGCTGCCTCCTCTCCTCCCCCCTTAACTCCCCCTCTCTCTACCTTCCTCTTCTCCTTGTGTCAGACATCAGGGCACCCTGAGGAGTCTGGTGCCTTCCCGCATCACCCATATCCAAGGCCACATTTGTAAAAGGAAACTTTATCCAAGAACAATTGCTACTTGATGTATTACTGTGATTGCTGAAGTAGTTCTTCACTTTCTAGGAAGAAAATGCCACGAGCTTGTTAAATGGATCTTCTTGGTCTGACAGGATTAGTTGTCCACCATCTCCCTTCCCATAAGGACATCTGGAACTTTCCAGAACCAAAAACTTTCTGACCTATTTGCTTATCCTTCCTTATTCTTTCAAAGCTTTTCTATCATGTGTTTACATTGTCAACAAATTAATAAAGCAGTGATTTGAAAATCGATCTGTATAAAGATTTAATACATATAAATTTCTTGCCTATATATAAAATGCTTTCTTGATGTTTACAATCATAATTTTATTTTTTTTTTTTTTTTGCAGTTTTGGCCAGGGCCAGGCTTGAACCAGCCACCCCCGGTATATGAGGCTGGCATCCTACTCCTTGAGCCACAGGCACTGCCCTAAAATCATAATTTTAAAAATCCAGTACATTCTGAGCAGCGCCTGTGGCTTAGTGGGTAAGGCGCTGGCCCCATATACTGAGGGTGGTGGGTTCAAACCCAGCCCCAGCCAAACTGCAACAAAAAAATAGCCGGGCATTGTGGCAGGCACCTGTAGTTCCAGCTACTTGGGAGGCTGAGACAAGAGAATAGCCTAAGCCCAAGGATTTGGAGGTTGCTGTGAGCTGTGACGCCACAGCACTCTATCAAGGGTTAATAAGTAAGACTCTGTCTAAAAAAAAAAAAATTAAAAATAAAAAAATCCAGTACATTCTAATAGTGACAAACAAAATGGTACCACCATTAATATGCAAGTGGACATATTTTTGCCAAATTTTGGAGTAAAGTAGACATTGCTGTCCCTGAGGATACATTAGAGCTTCATATGAATGAACACTTGATCAGAAAAGAACATTTGGTGTGTGTCTTAAAAACTATCCAGGTCTGAACACATCTGTTCATGTTCACTATCAGGGCAGGGGAGGGCTCACACCTGAGCCTGGGTCCTGGGCGCTTACACCACAAAGGTCCAAGTGAACACCAGGAATTAAGGCAACACGTTACGGAAATAGTAACTGGAAATGGTCACCTTATCACTTGCCTTTTCTGCACTTCCTTGTAGGTGACTCTCTGGGATAGTCAGAGGAATTCACCTTGCCTTGAGGATCATGGGCAGTGGAATGCCAAGAGAGGATATTCCAATTTTACTGTCCAAAATAAGACCTTGAGGCCTACAGGAAAAAAAAAAAAAACAATCATTTTGAAAATGAAAGCAGAATTGGTTGAAAGGAAAATCTCTTGATAAAGAATCAAGGGCAATTTTCACTCCAATAATTATCTGGGAAGAAAATGGTCCTCACTTACTGAAATGAATTGGATGGATGTACCCGCCCAGGTAGTGCCTGCATTCCTGTTTCCCAGGTCATTATTTTCACATAATAGTACCTTTGCTGTCATGTTCCTCTCTTGTGCCACCACAGGCAGCATTAGTAATAAGGGACAAAACAAAATAATAAAATAAAATAAAAATAAGGGACAGGTATGGTTGCTAAAATTTTTGCTTACACTCTTAGCACAAGTATTATAATCACAACCGAATGAGCAACAGAGATAGACATTCCCTTGAGATGTCCAAATCCAAGTTTGGGAAACAATGTTCACATTCATTGAAGTTTAAGGAACGGGGACTTTTAGTGGGTGGGCTTCTGTGAGCTAACCTACCAAGAGGTTCTGCCTCCTCTTGGACTTCACCTCCATTTCTTCCTAAGATACATGCTGACTTCCTTGGGAGATGACTGCTGCAACTTGTTACGTATCCCCATGTGAGTGGACAGGGAAAGAGACCTACTGCTGTTTCTATTCCCTTCTTTGAACCATGACATTGTCTTCTCTTTGCATACGGTCATATTCTCCTTCTCTGGGCTTTTTCTGTTTCAAGAGCTTCCTTCGGAATCCTTTCTCCCATTCAAGCACTTACCTCCAAAGCTCCCGTGCCTTCTATGTGCTTGTTACAATACGTAGCCCTACACCCTACTCTACGCCCACAAACCTCTGTCTGAAGGGCACAGTGAGTCATACAAGCGTTACTCTACTCTCAAGAACCATTCATTTTTGTTCTCCACAGAAAGCGAGGGTGCTCAAGAAATGCTTTATTTTTTAACCACACCATTTCTTCTTCATGGGCACAAAAGAAGACTGCACTTCCCAGCCTGCCTTGCAGTTATGACGGATCAATTTGCTACTCAGCAACAGGAATGGGAGTAAAAGTGACAGGTGGCTTCTGCTCCAAGGCAATTAAGTGCAGTGGTGAGTTCACGGTTCTC
This sequence comes from Nycticebus coucang, assembly GCF_027406575.1. NCBI lineage: Eukaryota > Metazoa > Chordata > Mammalia > Primates > Lorisidae > Nycticebus > Nycticebus coucang. Next base: position 16,707,074 of record NC_069804.1, read on the forward strand.
TCTTGTCCATGAAGGACTCGAACTCAAAGGTGATGGCTTGCAAGACCAAAGTGGCCCAGTATCCTCAGTCAATGTTGGATGAGAACCTCCCTGGAGGGCTCACAGACCCACATCCGACTGTGACTTGAACAAAAGATCAAACCTTTATTGTGAAAATCACCGAGATATTGGGGGGTATTTGTTGTTGCAGTACAGCTTATTGTATCTTGACTAATATATCTGGTGACAGAGGGCAAAGAGCCTCATGAAAGAAGGCAAATGTCTATAAATGTGGCCTAAAAAAGTGATCTCTAACGCGATGAGACAAGTTTTCCAAGAGCATGTCCTCCGCTCAAAATCAAGCGCCTCAATTTATGAAGCTGCCCACAGAGGAACTTGGCCAATAAAAAGGAAAAAGGATGTCCTTCCTCTCAGGCTTTTTTGTGGCTAGAGATTTAAATTTATCTGTCATTTGTCATGTAACATTCCTTTGCATGATTTAAATAAGAAGTAGATTCTCTTCCAAAGCACAAAACCAAGAAAAGCCAAAGCATAAAACCACTCCTTTTTTTATAAAGAATTTTATATCAGATGGGAAAAACTTCTTAAAACCCCAGAGCAATCCCTTTGTGCATAGCATGAGTCTACTCATTTTTTCTTCAAGAACGAATTTTCCTTGCTTTGAGTGTATCTAGGCAGTCAAAAACACTATAAAAGACCATCTCGTTTTCTTGATCAAATGTGCATGGATTATAGAATACGCCAGCTATGGAGTGCACTTTGTTTGAACTTTAAACTCATTTCAGTCCCCAGTTTTATTATCAGGTTTTTTTCCATATAATTTTCTCTAAGTTTCTATTCTGCTCAGGGAACAATTGAGAAGGTGTTGCGCAGTTAAAATTAAATCTGCCACTTCCCACATAAAATATGTAAATAGCTTGATGCAGTCTGCATTTTTAAATGCAGCAACTTCAAATTCTCTTAAGTAGTATCAGAAAAAACATGGATTAATTTAACCCAGCGTCCCCCAACTCTTCACATTCCACGGGACTTTTATTCTAATTAATTGGAAGGCTTAAACACGTAGATGTTTGGCATCTAACACCTGCCATTCGGTAGAGTTGGTTTCTTTTTGATACATTGCTGGGGGGGGGTCCCTTAATCCCATTCTTTAACCTCTCTGACAAGCAACCAAAATGGAAAATTTCTTCTGGCTCCTGCCTTGGAAAATAATGTTCTTATAGCATAGGTATTAAAAAAAAAAATGTACTGGTCGGTATAATCCGATTCAGACCCTGGGGAAGTCTGGTGTGCTGTACTACCCTAATTCTTAGGTCTCTAGCTGAGACACCAGAGCCTCATAGACACTATGCAGAACTGACCACTATTGAAGACTTCATCATTTTGCTGCTACAGTTTTAAAAAATTATAACTAATTATAATACATGATTTTTAGGTCATGAGAATAAATATATTTTATTCATTGATATGAATAAACACTGATATATACCCCTATATTTCTTCAAGTCTTCTAAACTTCTAGAGTCACCCTATTCATTTTTTTTTTTTTGAGACAGAGTCTCACTATGTCACCCTGGGTAGAGTGCTGGGGCGTCACAGCTCACAGCAACCTCAAACTCTTGGGCACAAGTGATTCTCTTGCTTCTGCCTCCCAAGTATCTGGGACTACAGGTGCCTGCCACAATACCCAGCTATTTATTTTTTTTGGTTATAGTTGTCATTGTTGTTTGGCAGGCCCCAGCTGGGCTCGAACCCACCAGCTCTGGTATATGTGGCTGGTGCCCTAGACGCTGAGCTACAGGTGCTGAGCCTAAATTCTATTTTTTTTAATTCTTTATTAAATCATAACTGTGTACATTAATGCATTTATGAGGTACAATGTGCTGATTTGATATACAATGTGGAATGCTTACATCTAACTGATTAACATAACCATCTCCTCGCTTACTTATATGTTGTGGTAAGACATTCACACTATATTCTTAATAATTCAGAAATGTATCCTTGCATTATTCACATTAGGTTAGGTCCCTCCAAATACCCTCCCTCCTCCCGCCCTCCCCCCTCCCTTCCCCATTCTAACAGGAATGATTTCTCAGTCAAGCAAAACCCAGTGCAGGTATTCTAGTTGAGAGACCCTCCAAGGTGGTTCTTCTTCAAGCAGTGGCTCAAGGATTGAGCCTTCTTCCATCTTATGAACCTAGATTCCTGCCCTGCTGGCTTCTCGGAATTGGTCTCACTAAGAAATAAAGTGAAATAATGCAGAGGGTCCCTATTTAATTTACTGGAATTTATCACATGGACCCACCTAAATGCCAGGGGCTGAGAAATATAGTTAACTGAGTGCCAAGGAAGAAGAAATGGGTCTGAGGAGTATCTGGCCAGCCTCTGCCATGGCTCTCAGGCCAACCACCAGTGGAAACCACAGTGCTTTCACCTACCAAGATCTCCAAGAAACTCTCATTTGCTTTCTTCTATTCTGATTGATTATATAATTACATATTTTTTTGAGACAGAGTCTTACTTTGTACTCCCTGTTAGAGTGCTGTGGCATCATAGCTCACAGCAACCTCAAACTCTTGGGCTCAAGCGATCCTTTTGCCTCAGCCTCCCAAGTAGCTGGGACCATGGGCACCTGCCACAAGCCCGGCTATATTTTTGGAGACAGGGTCTCCCTCTTGCTCAGGCAATCCACCCTCCTTGGCCTCCCATAGTGCTAGGATTACAGGCATGAGCCACCTCGCCCAGCCAATTACACATTATTAAATACCATTCCATACAGTATCCTCTAACAGCAGAGATTCACACCTGAGGGCGATTCTGCTCTCTCTCCAGAGGACATTTGGCAATGTTTGGAGACATTTTTGGTTGTCACGACTAGGGGGATGATAGACTTCTGGCCTCTGGTCCAGCATGTAAGTAGCTTGGAGGTTGTCACTCCTCTCCGTACAAAAAGAAAAGAAAAGCTGAACAAACTGAAAACTAACAGGGCAAACCACTGTCCCCAAATTAGGAGAGACAGGCAGATACAAAGAAGCACAGCCTACCACAGGGGCAGAAACCTCTGTGGGGACCAGCGCCAGGGAAGGAAAAACCTGAACTTTGATTGATGAATTTCTGGAGGCTCAATGCAGACAAAGTTGAGATTTAGAAACACCAATGAGGCCCAGGGGTGGGGGTGGCACAATTTTTTATGATTTTACCTCCAGGAGCCCCACCAGGTTCTCACAGTTGAGATTGAAGAAAAATTCTCTTGTGCTTCTGGCAGGGAGCAGAAAAGCAATCATTTTGAAATATGATTATGAAGAATATGAAGAATATTCATGTGAAGAATATGAAATATTCTCAGCAAGGCCTGCCCTCCAGGAAAGCTATTTTATCAGATCATAACATGCTGGGGTTTACCAGACCCTAACCGACCTAGAAGAAGGGAAACACCCAACTCCAGCCAGCTCTAGACTCCCCTACGCTGTGGAGGAGTGAAAAGCACACGTGGCAGTCACACCCAAAGGGCAGGACACAGGCCCACTAAAAGACCAAGACATAATGATCACAGGACGGTAGAACACTTCCCCTCTCCCCACCCCTTGCCACCACATCAGTAGGGCTCCTGTGTACTGGAAAAGAAGTCCAATGAAAGAACTACATGTCTCAGACCTTGTTTAAGAAGTCTCTAAGGAAACCCGAAGACAGCAGGAGAGACAGAAACAAAGACACAAGAGAAAATGTTAGCCTTTAAAACCTACAGCTGGAGCAAACAGTACACACGGCCTAACTCCTAGCCAGACAAACACACTAAAGGCCTATGCACTTCAGTTGTTTTTACCCAGTCGGTCATGTCTGGGTTTTAACAAAAAAGTACAAAGCATGCTATAAGGCAAAAAACCAAAAAATTCGTCTGAAGAGACAAACCAATCAGAACCCGACTCAGATATGGCAGACATGTTGGATTATCACGCTAGAAATTTAAAACAACTCTGATCGATGTGCTAAGGGCTCTCAGGGAAAAAGTGGACAACACAGAAGAACCCCCGAGTAATGTGAGAAGAGAGCTGGAAACGCTAAGAAACAATCAAAAGGAAATGTTAGAAATCACAAACACCGTTCCAGAAATGAGGAACGCCTTTGATTGTCTCATAGACTGGGCACTCTAGAGGAAAGAATCAGTCAGCTTGACAACATGTCAATGAGAACTTCTAAAACTGAAATGCAAGAAGGAAAAAAGAATGTGATAGACAGAATGCCCAAGCATGGTGAGACAATTACAAAAGATGTCACACATGCGTAGTGGAAGTACTAGACAGAGAAGACAGAAAAGAGCTGACGTATTTGAAATAATAGTGACTGAAATTTTTGCAAAATTAATGGCAGACATCAAAACACAGACCCAGGAAGTTTGTGTAACACCTGCTAGGATATATACCCCAAATCCACATCTAGGCATATCATATTCAAACTGTAAAAAAACAAATAAATAAAACAAAGACAATATATTGAAACACCATTATATCCAGAGGCAAAAATCAAAAGTCAAAATAAAGAATTACATTGGACTTCTCTTCAGAAACCACACACAAGAAGAAACTAGAGTGAAATATTTAAAGTGTTGATGGAAAAACAAACCTACCAGACTAGAATTCTGTATCCAGGGAAATTATCCTCCAGAAGTGAAGGAGAAATAGAGACTTCTCAGACAAACAAAAATTGAAGGAAATTGTCACCTGTAGGCCTGACTTGCAAGAAATTAAAAGAAGTTCCTCAGAGAAAGGAACTCAGATCTATAAAAAACAAAGAGCAGGGCAGCGCCTGTGGCTCAAGGAGTAGGGCGCCGGTCCCATATGCCGCAGGTGGCGGGTTCAAACCCAGCCCCGGCCAAAAACCACAAAAAAAAAAAAAAAAACAAAAAAAAAAACAAAGAGCATTAGAAAGGAATAAATAAAACTCAAATAAAATATTTTCTTATTCTTAATTGAGCTAATAGATAATAGATTGTTCAAAATAATAGCAACAATATGTTCAGCAATTATCATTTCTTGATAGGTGAAGTGAATGACAGCAATGTTATACAAGATGGGAAGGAAGAATTGGAAATATTCTATTATTAGGCACTAGATGGGAATTAGTATAGAGGTATTTGAATGTGGACTTGGACTAATCATAAATGAATATTGCGAACTCCAGGGCAACCATTCTAAAAAAAATGTTTTAAAGAAATATAATAGCCATGCTAAGAGAGAAGAGAAAATGAAATTACATGAAATGCTCAATTACACTCAGAGAAGACAGAAAAAGAGTGGAAAACGAAAAGAAGACACAAAGAATGAGAACAACGAATAGAAAACAGTAACAATCGGGGGTCTGCTACTGGCAGCTAATGAGTAGAGACCAGGAATGCTGCTCAACCCTACACTCCACAGGACAGTCCCTCCTGCAGTTGTTCAGGAAACACTGCTGATTCTGTCACAAGGGTTATGTTATGAAGACTCCACTTGTTAGGAAGTTTTCAAACTAGACTCTACTACCTTGAAATAATGATTCTGGCACATCATTCTCCCTTATCCTACTGCCCCTGCCCCAGTTTAGTGAGCCATACAGTCCCTTTCTAATATAATGACTCCAGCCAAATTGCCCAAGAACCCTAGGAGTTTACTCAACCCAAAGGGCCAGTGCAGCTTCCAGCTCCTCTGCAGGGAGAGCTACCAGTGCCTTCCCATCACTGACCGACCACGGTTCTCTGTTTCTGTTGCTAGAGAGAGCATGGAGCCCAGTATAATATGGTGAGTCCTTATTAATACTATAAATATTAAGAGAAATGAGACCTTATTTGTATCTAAACACATCCTATCTAAAGCTATAGCGAACCATGCTAGACACCTATATGTAAGTATCTGATAGGTAACAAAAGCAATCATACTGATCAATGGTAAAATAAAGGGTTATTCAATAAATGCTCCCAGGGCAATTGGTGGACTAAATTGGGAGTCCCCCAAATTAGAATCTTAATGGCACATCATGCCATAAAATAAGTTCTTGGTGGGTTAACAATTAAAAGAGAAGCACAAATTTAAACAAATGCTTAAGTCATATTGACATGGTAATGAACTTTCTATGTATAAAAGCAAAGAAAGAAATCAATCCGATCATTTAAAAACATGACAAGTAAAATTAAAAGGCAAACGGCCAACTAGGGAAAATCTTTGCACTATATTTAATTATTCATCTAGATCTTGTAAAACTCAGTTTTAGAAGATGCGATCCTAATGGGAAAAAATAGTTGACGAATATGACAGACACTTCACGAAAGAAAGACAAATGGTTAATAAACGTGTGAGAGAATGTTCAACCTCCAGCTAAGAAAGGAATGCAAATTAAAACAAGATACTGTTTTCACCTTTCATACTGATAATAACATTTGGAAATCATACTAGTCTGTTTTGACAAATGTGGTGACATGAACAGTCTCATTACCTTCTTCAAACACTGTCCATTGGTAAGACTTCCTGAAGGGCAATTTGGCAATACGGATCAATGGCCTTAGAAAATCAGTGCGAATTTGACTCAATAAATCTACTTCTAGGAATTATACAAGGAGATGATCAGAAAAGTATGTAATGATGAGCCTACGGGGATTGTTCTCCCAGCTTCATCTATAATAGATTTAAAAATTGGGAATAACCTATAGGGATGGCTAAATAAGTGGTGGCACATTTATTTAATAAAACCTTAATCATCCATGAAAGAACATGTTTTCAAGGATTATTTAACCACATCAGAAAATACTCAGAACATAATGGGGGGAAAGCAGGATATAAAACTGTATATTTTATATCCCAATTTTATAGTGGAATACACGGGAAAAGCAATGAAGAAATGCTAATAGCAGTCTCGGTAGTGAAATTGTGGGTGGTTTCTAGTTTTCGTCTTTATTTTTTCAGCATTTCCCCCATGTTTGCTATAATAAAAAGTTTTTACTTTTATAATCAGGAAGACAGTAAATGAAATATTTTAATCCTTTTCTGCTTTGCCATATTGCTAGAGGAAATTTCTACCTTGATTAGTTTGTAAAGTTGAAAGTGTTTTTGTCAGACTTAGGAGATCCTGTATGAAGGACTGACCCTAGGTCATCTATCTAGATGGTTACTCACGCAGCTTTCAAGTTCATTGTTTCCCATACTAGTCTTGCCTATGGCACAACTTGAAAGTGTGGAATTTTTAAAGAACCCTGGTGAGATTCTTTAGAAAATCTGCATGATTGGGAGCTGCACACTCAGTGAAGCACTGAAAGTAATGGAGAGCAAAGGCAGGGATTTCTTGAAAAGCATTCATTTCGCTTCCATTTATCTAGAAAGAGAAGGAAGAGGAGAGGTACTTCTTGAATCTAAAAAAGCAATCAGTTCAGTGTCCCTTGAGGGTCACTGTCCAGTTGTACAATGCTGTATGACAAATCGCTCTACACTTAACGGCTAGGAGCAATAATCATTTATTATCTCTCCTGGTTTTCTGAATCTTAGCTGGGTGGTTCAGGCTCAAGGTTGCTAATGAGGCTGGACTTAGCCAGGACTTCATTCATCTGTGGCTTGCCTGGTGCTGGAGCAGAATTCACTTCAAAGATGAGTCACACTTGCCGGTGAATTGGTACAGACTGTTGTATACAGGCCTTGGTGTCCATGTGGGCCACTGCACAGAGCTGCAGAGGTGGCTAGCTTCCCCCAGAGGGAGCCATTCAAGGCACAGGCAACAATGCTTTCTATAACCTAGCCTTGGAAGTTACCCAGTGTCACTTCTGCAATATCCCATTAGTGACATGGGTCAGCTCTATTTAATGTGAGAGGGTGGAAGTTTCAGGGGGCAAGAATCACTGGAGGCCATCATGGAGGCTGATGACCCAGCCACCTATCCACCATCAGTTTCCCATTTCCTGAGAATACAGACTTGAATACTTGAGATGTTTTTCCTCTCACCTCCCAGTGTGAAAGGAAGCTATCCCATCCTCAATACCATTGGTGTATCTTATTGGGCTAAATGTAATTTTGACCCCTTTGGCACTGGTGGGTTCAGAGCCTAGGCCTAAGCCAGTTAGCACATGGCATTCTCTCAGCCTACAGAGTTAGTTCATAGGTTGGCCTGTGACCAGATTCAAACCAATCAGACTTTCAAGGAGCTTCTTAAAATAGAGCCACCAGATTCAACGGATTCTTAACAAAGGTGCCAATGGGGAAAGGACCATCTCTTCAATAAATGAGGTTAGGGAAACTAGATATCCACATGCAGAAGAATGAAAACAGACCCTTAGCTCACCCTTATGCAAGAATCAACTCAAAATGGATCAAAGACTTAAATGTAAGAACTGAAATTGTAAAACTACTAGGCAGTGATTTCTTGGGAATGACCCCAAAATCATAGGAAGCAAAAGCAAAAATAGATAAATAACATTACATCAAACTAAAAAGTTTCTCCACAGTAAAGGAAACAATAAAGTTCATAGACAATCCACAGATTTGGAGAAAATAGTCAAAAAATCCAAAATATACAAGAAACTCTACTCAATCATACAAAAACAAATAACCCTATTAAAAAATCAGCAAAAGGAGAGGGCGGAGCAAGATGGCAGCCGAGTAACAGCTTCCTTGCATCTGGGCACCGTGAGTCTGGGGATATAGGACTCCAGGCATCTCTGGCTGGTGGGATCTGCCTATCATCACCCCTGAGAGGATACAGGGAGTCAGCGAGAGACTTCTGGACCCCAAGAGGAGGACTAAAACAGTGGAAAACCGGCAAGTGGTCGCGTGTGTTCAATCCATCTAAACCCGCCCGCAACTTCCACAGGCACGAGAACTTAAAGAGCAAGAGGAAGTGAAAGGAAAATTAGGGCAAGGAAACAGATAAAAGAAATCACCCATGAGGAAGAATCAGCAGAAAACTCCAGGCAACATGAAGAACCAGTCCAGAACAACCCCGCCAAGGGACCATGAGGTAGCTACTGCAGAGGATTCCACCTATACAGAAATGTTAGGAATGACAGAAAGGGAATTTAGAATACACATGTGGAAAACAATGAAAGAAATGATGCAAACAATGAAGGAAACTGCTAATAAAGTGGAAAATAACCAAAAGGAAATCCAAAAACAGAATCAAATCAGAGATGAACGATATGAAGAATATAAAAAGGATATAGCAGAGCTGAAGGAAATGAAACAGTCAATCAGGGAACTTAAAGATGCAATGGAAAGTATCAGCAACAGGTTAGACCATGCAGAAGAAAGAATTTCAGATGTAGAAGACAAAGTTTTTGAGATAACTCAGATAGTAAAAGAGGCAGAAAAGAAGAGAGAGAAAGCAGAACGTTCACTGTCAGAATTATGGGACTTTATGAAGCGTTCCAACATACGAGTTATAGGAATTCCAGAAGGGGAAGAAGAATGCCCCAGAGGAATGGAAGCCATACTAGAGAATATTATAAAAGAAAATTTCCCAAATATCACCAAAGATTCTGACACACTGCTTTCAGAGGGCTATCGGATCCCAGGTCGCCTCAACTCTAACCGAGCTTCTCCAAGACACATTGTGATGAACCTGTCCAAAGTCAAGACAAAAGAAAAGATTCTGCAAGCTGCCAGGAGTAAGCGCCAGTTGACCTACAGGGGCAAATCCATCAGATTGACCACAGATTTCTCTAATGAAACTTTTCAAGCAAGAAGACAATGGTCATCTACCTTTAATCTACTTAAACAGAACAATTTCCAGCCCAGAATTCTGTACCCTGCTTAGCTAAGCTTCAAAATTGACGGAGAAATCAAATCATTTACGGATATACAAACATTGAGGAAATTCGCCACAACAAGACCAGCTCTACAGGAAATACTTCAACCTGTTCTGCACACTGACCACCACAATGGATCAGCAGCAAAGTAAGAACTCAGAAATTAAAGGACAGAACCAAACCTCCACACCAATGCAAAAGATAAAACTAAGCAATGGACTCTCACAAAATAAGACGAACAGAATACTACCACACTTATCAATTATCTCAATAAATGTTAATGGCTTGAATTCCCCACTGAAGAGACATAGATTGGCTGACTGGATTAAAAAACACAAGCCATCCATTTGCTGTCTGCAAGAAACACACCTGGCTTCAAAAGACAAATTAAAGCTCCGAGTCAAGGGTTGGAAGACAATTTTTCAGGCAAATGGAATTCAGAAGAAAAGAGCAGTTGCAATCTTATTTTCAGATACATGTGGATTTAAAGCAACTAAAGTCAAAAAAGACAAAGATGGTCACTTTATATTGGTCAAGGGAAAAATACAACAAGAAGACATTTCAATTCTAAATATCTATGCACCCAATTTAAATGCTCCCAGATTCTTGAAACAGACCTTACTCAGTCTGAGCAATATGATATCTGATAATACCATAATAACAGGGGACCTTAACACTCCTCTTACAGAGCTGGACAGATCCTCTAAACAGAAATTAAACAAGGATATAAGAGACTTAAATGAGACCCTAGAACAACTGTGCTTGATAGACGCATATAGAACACTCCATCCCAAAGATAAAGAATATACATTCTTCTCATCACCCCATGGAACATTCTCCAAAATTGATCATATCCTGGGACACAAAACAAATATCAACAGAATCAAAAGAATTGAAATTTTACCTTGTATCTTCTCAGACCATAAGGCACTAAAGGTGGAACTCAACTCTAACAAAAATGCTCGACCCCACCCAAAGGCATGGAAACTAAACAATCTTCTGTTGAATAACAGATGGGTGCAGGAAGAAATAAAACAGGAAATCATTAACTTCCTTGAGCATAACAACAATGAAGACACAAGCTACCAAAACCTGTGGGACACTGCAAAAGCAGTTTTGAGAGGAAAATTCATCGCTTTAGATGCCTACATTCGAAAAACAGAAAGAGAGCACATCAACAATCTCACAAGAGATCTTATGGAATTGGAAAAAGAAGAACAATCTAAGCCTAAACTCAGTAGAAGAAAACAAATATCCAAAATCAAATCACAGATCAATGAAATTAAAAACAAAAGAATCATTCAGAAAATTAATGAAACAAGGAGTTGGTTTTTTGAAAAAATAAATAAAATAGATAAACCATTGGCCAGACTAACGAGGAATGGAAAAGTAAAATCTCTAGTAACCTCAATCAGAAATGATAAAGGGGAAATAACAACTGATCCCACAGAGATACAAGAGATCATCTCTGAATACTACCAGAAACTCTATGCCCAGAAATTTGACAATGTGAAAGAAATGGATCAATATTTGGAATCACACCCTCTCCCTAGACTCAGCCAGGAAGAAATAGAGCTCCTGAACAGACCAATTTCAAGCACTAAGATCAAAGAAACAATAAAAAATCTTCCAACCAAAAAATGCCCTGGTCCAGATGGCTTCACTCCAGAATTCTATCAAACCTTCAAGGAAGAGCTTATTCCTGTACTGCAGAAATTATTCCAAAAAATTGAGGAAGAAGGAATCTTCCCCAACACATTCTATGAAGCAAACATCACCCTGATACCAAAACCAGGAAAAGACCCAAACAAAAAGGAGAATTTCAGACCAATCTCACTCATGAACATAGACGCAAAAATTCTCAACAAAATCCTAGCCAATAGATTACAGCTTATCATCAAAAAAGTCATTCATCATGATCAAGTAGGCTCCATCCCAGGGATGCAAGTCTGGTTTAACATACGCAAGTCTATAAACGTTATCCACCATATTAACAGAGGCAAAAATAAAGATCACATGATCCTCTCAATAGATGCAGAAAAAGCATTTGATAAAATCCAGCATCCTTTTCTAATTAGAACACTGAAGAGTATAGGCATAGGTGGCACATTTCTAAAACTGATTGAAGCTATCTATGACAAACCCACAGACAATATTTTACTGAATGGACCAGAACTGAAAGCTTTTCCTCTTAGAACTGGAACCAGACAAGGTTGTCCTCTGTCACCTTTATTATTCAATGTAGTGCTGGAAGTTCTAGCCAATACAATTAGGCAAGACAAGGAAATAAAGGGAATCCAAATGGGAGCAGAGGAGGTCAAACTCTCCCTCTTTGCTGACGACATGATCTTATACTTAGAGAACCCCAAAGACTCAACCACAAGACTCCTAGAAGTCATCAAAAAATACAGTAATGTTTCAGGATATAAAATCAATGTCCACAAGTCAGTAGCCTTTGTGTACACCAATAACAGTCAAGATGAGAAGCTAATTAAGGACAGAACTCCCTTCACCATAGTCTCAAAGAAAATGAAATACCTAGGAATATACCTAACAAAGGAGGTGAAGGACCTCTATAAAGAAAACTATGAAATCCTCAGAAAGGAAATAGCAGAGGATATTAACAAATGGAAGAACATACCATGCTCATGGATGGGAAGAATCAACATTGTTAAAATGTCTATACTTCCCAAAGCAATCTACCTATTCAATGCCATTCCTATCAAAATACCAACATCGTACTTTCAAGATTTGGAAAAAATGATTCTGCGTTTTGTATGGAACCGGAAAAAACCCCATATAGCTAAGGCAGTTCTCTGTAACAAAAATAAAGCTGGGGGCATCAGCATACCAGATTTTAGTCTGTACTACAAAGCCATAGTGCTCAAGACAGCATGGTACTGGCACAAAAACAGAGACATAGACACGTGGAATCGAATTGAAAACCAAGAAATGAAACTAACACTTTACAACCACCTAATCTTTGATAAACCAAACAAGAACATACCTTGGGGGAAAGACTCCCTATTCAATAAATGGTGTTGGGAGAACTGGATGTCTACATGTAAAAGACTGAAACTGGACCCACACCTTTCCCCACTCACAAAAATTGATTCAAGATGGATAAAGGACTTAAACTTAAGGCATGAAACAATAAAAATCCTCCAAGAAAGCATAGGAAAAACACTGGAAGATATTGGCCTGGGGAAAGACTTCATGAAGAAGACTGCCATGGCAACTGCAACAACAACAAAAATAAACAAATGGGACTTCATTAAACTGAAAAGCTTCTGTACAGCTAAGGAGACAATAACCAAAGCAAAGAGACAACCTACACAATGGGAAAGGATATTTGCATATTTTGAATCAGACAAAAGCTTGATAACTAGGATCTATAGAGAACTCAAATTAATCCACATGAAAAAAGCCAACAATCCTTTATATCAATGGGCAAGAGACATGAATAGAACTTTCTCTAAAGACGACAGACGAATGGCTAACAAACACATGAAAAAGTGTTCATCATCTCTATATATTAGAGAAATGCAAATCAAAACCACCCTGAGATACCATCTAACCCCAGTGAGAATGGCCCACATCACAAAATCTCAAAACTGCAGATGCTGGCGTGGATGTGGAGAGAAGGGAACACTTTGACACTGCTGGTGGGACTGCAAACTAGTACAACCTTTCTGGAAGGAAGTATGGAGAAACCTCAAAGCACTTAAGCTAGACCTCCCATTTGATCCTGCAATCCCATTACTGGGCATCTACCCAGAAGGAAAGAAATCCTTTTATCATAAGGACACTTGTACTAGACTATTTATTGCAGCTCAATTTACAATCGCCAAAATGTGGAAACAGCCTAAATGCCCACCAACCCAGGAATGGATTAACAAGCTGTGGTATATGTATACCATGGAATACTATTAAAAAAAATGGAGACTTTACATCCTTCGTATTAACCTGGATGGACGTGGAAGACATTATTCTTAGTAAAGCATCACAAGAATGGAGAAGCATGAATCCTATGTACTCAATTTTGATATGAGGACAATTAATGACAATTATGGTTATGGGGGGGAAACAGAAAGAGGGAAGGAGGGAGGTGGGTGGGGTCTTGGTTGTGTCACACTTTATGGGGGCAAGACATGATTGCAAGAGGGACTTTACCTAACAATTGCAATCAGTGTAACCTGGCTTATTGTACCCTCAATGACTCCCCAACAATAAAAAAAAAAAGAAAACCTTAAAAAAAAAAAATCAGCAAAGGACCTGAATAGACATTTCTGAAAACATACAAATGGCTAACAAGTTTCTTTTTTAAAATGCTCAACATCTCTAATCATCTGAGAAATGCACATTAAACCACAAAGAGCTATCACCTCATATCTGTCAGAAAAGCTGTCATCGAAAAATGAAAGATAAGTGTTGGGGAGGATGTGGAGAAAGGGGAACCCTCGTACCATGTGGTGTTGTAAATCAGTACAGCTATTTTGGAAAACTGTATGGAGTCTCCTCCGAAAACAAAAAAAATTACCAAGAGATCTAGCAAGTCCATTTCTGGGTACCCATTCAAAGGATATGAAAAAAAAAAAGATACCTTCACTCCCAAGTTCATTGCAGCGCTATTCACAATAGCTAAGATATGGAGACAACAGACATGCCCATCAATGGATAAATGGAGTTTTTAGTGTGGTCTGTCTGCGCAATGGAATACTAGTCAAGCTTTTAAAAACAGAAAATTCTGCCATTTGTGACAATGTAAGTGAACCTAGAGGACATTATAATAAGTGCAATGAGCCAGGCACAAAAAGACAAATGCCACATGATCTCACATACAGAATCCCAAAACGTCAAAATCATAGAATGAGAGCAGAATGGTAACCTGTTTCCCCGAAAATAAGACATCCTCCGAAAATAAGACCTACTTACAGGAAAGATAAGACGTCCCCTGAAAATAAGCCCTAGCGCATCTTTGGGAGCACACCTTAAAATAAGACACTGTCGTATTTTCGGGGAAACAGGGTAGTTAAGCAGAGGCTGGGGGAGCAGGCCAGGGAAGGGGAAAGAGAACAAAGTTTCAGTAAGGAGCAGAAGGTTCTGGCAGTGGATTGCACAGCCTGGTGACTCAAGTTAATAACACACTGTGCTTGAAAAGAGCTAAAAGATCGGGTTTTAAATGTTCTCACTACAAAAATGTGATACAAATTTGAGATGGATTTGTTAACTAGCAGGATTTGATCATTCCACAATGCATACATGTATCCAAAAGGCACATTATACAATTACATGTAAGTAAATATATACAATGATTATTTGTCAGTAAAAATTAATGAAAGTTTAAAAAAAATAGAGCCACCAGAAAAGATGGTTCCTGTGTCCCTTGGGTGTTTTAGGGGAATGTGGATCTGAGCCCCAAGTGGGTGGCAATGCCCTCTACTGGCCGGAAAATCAAGCTGTGTTGTGGAGGAAGAGAATTGGGAGATTCTTAAAGAAAACATGTCAGTCTTGATAGAACCATAGCTAATCACTGCCTTACCCCTGGGCTCCTCCTTTCTTACTTGGCCAATAAACTTCCCGTATTTTTGAAGCTGCTTTGAGATAGGTTTCTAGTATACAATTCAGGTGCTCTGATTTTCCCAGCTTTCAAAATGGAGAGATTGTGAAAAGAAATGAAGACAAATACTTTGAAAGCTAAAAGGAAGTTTATTGTTTGGGATAATTATATCTATTTGAACCAAATCAAAATTGGGGACAGCTGCTCTAACATGTGGACAAGAGTATTACCAAGCGGGTCTGGTCCCACAAGTTCAGAACCAACAGTGGCTACGGCCATGGGCCAAACAGCAGCTTTGGGGGGACATTTTCAGGAGTGGTGTGTTGGTGTGGGTCTGGGGTCCCAGCTGGGGGATATCATGAACTCGGGATTTCTGAGCTGTGGTGAAGGTCCACACAAAACTGGTCTTCAAAATGGGGACCAAGAGGTCCCCCAGTGCTGACCAGTGCCTGAAATGCTGCCTGAGCCCCTAGATTTAAAGCTGAGAGGAACACAGTGAAGTTTATCAGGAACAAGCGTTTCTCCACGAGCTGCTTCTTCAGCCCCTCTTGAGATCACTGCGGAGAATTTGTGCAGAAAGTGAGAATAGTGGTGAGACCCTGAAGGGGCTGGGGGCCCCCAGGCCACTGAGGTGAGGGGACAGAGAACCTCGAGCCCATTGGAGATGAACTGCTGAATCACACTTTTGCAGATGGCAGAAAAAACGTGGCTGATTCAGATTTACCATGAGCGGGGCATGTACGTTATTTAAGAAACAGAAACAGAAAATGTGTGTTAGGCACTGCTCTGCCCCCTCTACAAACACTTATTAATCCCTCAACAACCCATGAAATAGGTATTCTTGTTGCACATTAGGAAACCAAGGCAAGGAGAGGAGCAGACACTCACCAGAGATCACTAAGTTAGAAACCCGGCACAAAGGCTGGTTGCAGTGGCTCACGCTTGTAATCCTCGCACTCTGGGAGACCGAGGTGGGTAGATTCCCTGAGCTCAGGAGTTTGAGACCAGCCTGAACAAGAATGAGACCCCCCCCATCTCTACTTCAAAAAAAAAAATAGAAAAACTAGCCAGGTGTAGCAGCCCACACCTACAATCCCAGCCACTCAGGAGGCTGAGGCAAGAGGGTCTCTTGAGCCCAAGAGCTTCAGGTTTCTGTGAGCTATGACGTCACAGCACTCTATCCAGGGTGATAGAGTAAAAAGACTCTGACTCAAAGAAAACAAGAAAGAGAGAAAGAGAGAGAGAGAGAGAAACAAACCCAGGCACAGAGAGGTTATGAAAGTTGTCAGTGGACACACAGCCGGTAAGTGGTAGCATCAGCATTTGAATGGAGACCTTGCTAGCTTCTAACCACCATGCTCTTCTGCCTCTGCTATCAGTTTTCAGTTGCTGTGCTGACTTGCTGCCAAATAAATTCTAGTGGGGAGGCTCCTGTCTACATCGTGGTTCCCTCTAGGGCCTGGGAGAAGCTAGAGTTGATTTAAGTACATGTGTAGCCATGGGTGGTTTTTCTGCCAGGCCTGACCCTCAGTCCTGGGACCTGAGATTGCCACAAACTCTAATTCTGATGTCTTCTTCCAGCCTGATGAACAGCCAGCACTTTGGGCTTGTTAAAAATGCACCTGATTGCGAGGGTCTCGGGCCAAGCACTTCCCTCTTGGCCCAAGCTTCCTGATCATTCTAGGCCTCTGCCCATCACACACCCTCCTTCTTAAATACTATCATCAGCACTGGAGTCGTTAGGGAGAAAACCGATGAAGAGGAAATGATTATAAAAGTTACATCTCCTGTTCAGGCAGCTGTTCTCTTTCCTCATTAGGACAATCAATCATTTTTTAACATCATATTTGTACCTAGGAAAAGGCTTCATTTATTCTAAGACTAAACAGCAGGAATAAGAGAATTAAATCCCATAGGTCTTTAGCTGATAGGATTTTTTTTTAATATTCTGTCCTCTCCAATGACCTAATTAAGCTTTCAGAATGATAAGCCCTCAGCAACGCTGCCTCGTTTCAATCTGCCCGGTGCACTCGCCTCCGATAGGGCCCGCCTTCTCTCGGCCTTTTTCTTCAGTCTCATTTTTGTAAATGAAGCCCAGCTTTCTCTGATTTTCTGGTGAGGGCTTCGTGGAAGTGTGTCTTCACTCCTGAAAACTTACAGCCCAGCCTCATCATCATGGAGGCATTCTGTCATATGTGTATTTCTAAGGCACCAGAGAACCCAAGGGCAGGAAAATCCCCTTGTAATAATTATGAACCCTAACCATGGGGGCAGACCACCCAGGTTCAAGTATCAACTTTGCCCCTTACTAGCTTATTTGACCTTGGCCATATTACTTAGCTTCTTGGTGCCTCAGTATCTTCATCTGTCAAATGGACAATAGTATACACCTGACTCACAGGGGCGTCATGGGGATCAAGTTAATTAACAGTGTATGGAAAGCACTTAACAGCAAGCGCCTGGCGCACACACAGTGAACCCATAGTTACAAGCATTATTATTGCTGTTGCTACTGCTTCTGTTGCTGTTTACTAGTCCACTATCTCCAAAGTTGCTGTGCCCTCTTGAACATCTTCCTCTACAAATCCCCAAGGCTTAGCACAATAATTGAGGTGAAGGCTATGTTAACCAGCTTGATGTAAACATTCCAAATTGTATATAAAATCAGCACATTGTACCCCATAAATGCATTAATGTAGTTATAATTCAATAAAAAATGTTAAGAGAAAAAGAAAAAATTCAGATGTGACTATTTTAACAAAGTTTCTAGAGCAAATAAAAAAAGAGAGGGAAATTTAGAGAGAACATGCTTATGATGCTTGTGGAGAAAAAATATGAAAAAAATATGTCCCCAAGGCTGGTTCAGCCCCACTATCCGCCTTCTCCCATGCCTAGTTCCCACCTGGTGAGAGCTTCAGGGAAAAATCAAACAAGCATGTAGATTGCAAATTCCTGGTCTCCAATCTAAGCCTGCTCGTCAGAGACCCTGTTGTGTACCCCCCCAACATCAATCAGGGTCCAGGCAGAAAGACAGCATAGCAGGTGTTTTAGCAGAGGCAAGCCAGGTATTAGGGCCAGCTTGCTTCGATAGGTATTGGAGGATTTGAAAGGTAGGCAGGGGACACAGAGATGCCACAGAGTTAGGAACTGCAGGAATCAGTGGCTATCTCTGCAATTTGGGGGAACAAAGAGAAGAGGTGGGGATTATCAGAACCTAGATCCCGAAGGGGGCTCTATGGCCCTGTGACCCAAATCCCTAAAGAGGGGACACCACCCAGCTCCTGTTGATATCTCCGAGGAGACACATGAGGCTGGTTCTGGGAGTGTTGGGAAAACTGCAAACTGGAAAGGAAGAAATCACCACCACTGGGGTGATGCTCACAGCATCCGGAAATAGACACGAAGCCTGCCTGCCCGGGGTACCGTGGCCAGACTAATCTTTCTAAAAAGCAAATGCAGCCAGGTCACAATTCTTCTTAAAGTCCCTTGGGGGCTCATCATGCATCTCAAGATGGAGTCCGGACACAGCTTGGTAGACAAGCCCTCCTTGTGGGACCCTGGCCCTCTTGCCGGAGCTTTTACTGTGCCCCACAGTCCCCCACCCTTATGCTAGCTATGTTGAACTCACTGCAACTTCCCAAACGCCCTGTGCCTTTGTTCCTAACTGGAAAGCTATTCTCTATGAAGTCTTTGTTGATCGCCCGTGCTGGGAATGACTAATCCTTTCCATGTGCCCTCACTGTAAACTCAGCACGCTTCTTTTAACACATGCTGCTGGGCCCCTGCCCCGTCTCCCTGGTATTCACCTCTGCATGGAAGGCTGCTTACTGTGAACACCTGTGGCTTCACCGGGGGCTTTATATCTGCCCACTGGAGCACATTTGACCCAAGTGAGGGCTGCACTGTAAACGGTAGAGAGTTAATGCCCCTAAGGCAGCCTTCAAACAGGGATGGAGAAGGATTTGCAGGATAACTGCCCCAGCCTCATAGCCTCTGGTGGAGGGAACGCTGAGGCTCATTTTACAGTGTCTCCCAGAGTTCCCTAGGAGGACTGAAATCCTCAGCTACTTATAGTACTAATTAGCCTAAAATTCACCCTCGACCAACTTTCTTCTATTCCCTGCCTCAATTCTCTGACCTCTTTTATCAACATTTCCTGGGATCAGCTTCTAAATAAACTACATGCACTCAAATTCTTGTTGCAAGGCCTGCTTTGGGAGAGACCCAGACTAGGACACTTCTCTCCTAGCCCATGACATAGTGTTTTACTTATTTGTCCCTATCACCCTCGGCACTCTCAACTCTTATGAGGGCCGGGACCTTATCTCACTCTTATGTGTATGCTCAGATCGTAAGATAGTGCCCGGCGCACAATATGTGTGCAATCTATGCTTATCAACTGACAGAGAGAGATCTAGAAACCAAAATAGTGCCACTGTAGTATGTGACGTGTGATGAGCAGGGATTATTGTAGGAGGCTAGCAAGGGGCTTTGAAATTATAATGCATGTTTTTGGAGTTAGGGCTGCTTGGGCAGCTAAAGAAAGGGAGTAAATGGCAATGCTACTTAGTCCCTCTGTTTCTTCAGAAGAGATTGAAACGCCGGTAACAGAATTGTATACACACACACTTTGAAATGTGAGGCATGGGAATTTTGCTCCCTACATCAGTCCCCCCCAAGTCTGGCCCCCAGAGCAGCTGTCACCTCTGACTATATATCTCCCTTTTCCCAGCTGTAAGAAATGTTAGGCCCAAATCACATCTCGATGGCAGCCCTTTTATTGTGAAAAGCTCAGAAAGCAGACAGTCTTAACATTGTCTGGCATGGCTGAAGTCTCACTTAAATGCCATCTGCTCCCTCCCTAACTAGGCCCAAGCATATTGGGAATACTCCCTCCAATTGAATCCTTCTTCTGAATGAGACTGATCATAAATAAGAGCCCTGTCACAATGCCCAGGAGTGTCCCGAATCTCTTCTGATTGCCAGCATTAGAAAGAAGACCCTCTATAAACCAGAGTCATCCCAGCTTCCTCCCCAGGAAGGCTTTCATCTGTTACATAAGTTAGTGTGATCGCTTATAGGCAAGCCCTACATGAACAGTTTCCTCCCATCTGCCCTCCTGCCTGGACAGCCTGGAGTGGGGCTAAATCAAGACATTTCACAGCTCCTTCCGATACTATAGCTAGTAGAGAAGATTTTGAAATGACTATTATTTATCTAACATTTTGAGCACCTACAACACTCTAGAACCACTGAGAAGGTGCTGTGGGAAATGCCATGCATACACTAGCTCATTCAATCCTTAAAACAGCTCCATGAGAAAGGTACTTGGATTAGCATCATGTAACAGCAGGGGAAACGGGGTGAAGACTTGCTTAAAATCAGGCTTTCCAACTCCCAAGCCTGTGCACTGTGCCACAATATCATACAGGTATTATTTCAAACTTCACAAAATAAAGAGTGTTAGTTTTGGAAGGGGCCATAGGGATTCACTGGCATCTGACCTCTTCCCAAGGTAATTTCTTGGTGATTCAAGGCATGATCTTAGCAGTCAGACCCATCTGAGTAGGAGTATCATACCTGCCACTTAACTAGCTGTGTGATTATAGACAAGACACTTAATCCCTTTAAACCTCAGTCTCCTCATCTATAAAATGGGATTATAATAGGTAGATGGTGAGGACAAAGTTTCTGTGAAGAAGAAATGAGATTCTGTATGAAAAGCCCTTAGCGTATTGCCCGGCATGTGTCTACTAAATATTGGCTAACGCTTACACAGTGGATACTACCCTCCAGATACTCTCCTAAGCGCTTGTCATGAATTGAACTTACCTTAATTCCCACAACCACCTCATGAAGTGCTGCTATTCTATACATGTATGTTATATATATAATATTATTGATATAATCTCCATTTTACAAATGAAGAAACTGAGGTAAATGTCAGACACCAAACCACAGATCCCCAAAGCTCAGAGAACATTATCAGAATAAATACCCAAAACACTACACCTAGGCGTATCATTTTCAAACTTCAGAAAATCAAGCCAGAGGGGAAAAGGCCTTACCTATGGAGGAGCAAGAATTCCATCAGACTTCTCCTCCGAAATCAGACACGTGAGAAGAAAGTGGTGTGATGTTTAAAGGACTGAGAGAAGAAATAAAAATCACCAAGCCAGAATTATATACCCTGGGCAGTTATTCTTCAAAAGCGAAGGAGAAAGGAAGTCATTCTCAGACAGACAAAAAATTGGAGAGGTTTGTTGCCAATGGGCCGCCCTTGCAAGAAACGTGAAAGGAAGTTCTTCAGAAAAGGGAAATGCTATAGGTTGGAAATTTGGACTTATGTAAAGAAAGGAAAAGCACTGGAGAAGGAAGTGAAGGTAAAATAAAAACTTTAATTTTTCCTGTTCTTAATTGATCGAGCAGACAATAGTTTGTTCAAAATAACAATATATTCACTTCCATATGTATTGGTGTGTGTGTTTATATATAAGAAATGAATGATGGTGATGATCCAAGGAATGGGAGGGAGAGATTAGGGGTAGTTTCTTATTATAAGGTAGCTCCACTAACAATGACGTGATACAGTGTTATTTCAAAGTGGACTTGGAATAGTTGTAAACATACATTGCAAACTCTAGGGAAGCCACTAGAAACAATGGTTTTGAAAGTATAGCAGATAGAGGAGAGAAATATAGCTAATAAAGGAGAGGAAATGGAACTATGTAAAATGCTCCTTTAAAACAAAAGGCAGAAAAGGCGTGAAAGACAAAAATAGGAAAAAGGACAAAGGCAACACTCCAGCAAAATAACAAGAATAATAATAAGTATGTGAGGTGATGTGGATCTTCATTAGCTTTATTTAGCCATTCCACAATTACACATATTTCAAAGCAGCATGATTTTTCAACTGAATAAAGAAGGGCAACAAATAGGAAAAATAATAAATATGATAAACTTTAATCCCATTAAATAGGAAAAATAATAAATATGATAAACTTTAATCCCATTATATCAGTAATTACTTTGAACACCAGTGGTCTAAAAGCACTAGTCAAAACACAGAGATTGTCAGAGTGAATCAAAAAACAAGACCCAATTCTATCTTCCTGATAAGAAACACACTTTAAATATAAAAACATATGTAAAGTAAAAATAAACAGATGGAGAAAGATATACCATGCTAACAACCGATCAAAAGAAAACAAGAATAGCTATATTAATTTCCGACAGAGCAGACTTCTGAGCAAATGAAGTTAACAGGGGTGAAGAGGAGCATTACATAATTGCGTAGGGGAAATATTCCAAAAAGGCATATCAATCCTCAATGTGCATGCATCTAGCAACACAGCATCAAAATGCATGACGCAAAAACTCATGAGATTATAAGGAGACATAAACATTCTGCTATTATGGTTGGAGACTTCAGCACCCCTCTATCGGAAATAGGCAGATCCAGCAGGCAGAAAACCACTAAGGACATCACTGAAGGCGACAGCACCATCATTCAGCCGTCTGTAATTGTCATCTAGAAACTACTTCATCCCACAACAGCAGAGTATGCATTCCTCTCAAGCTCATAGGGAAAATTCACCAGATAGGCCATATTCTGGGGTATAAAACACACCTTAACAAATGTAAAAAAATAGAAATGATACAATGTCTGCATTCAGACCACAGTGGAATTAAAATAGGAATCAACAATAGGAAGGTAGCTGGAAAATCCCAAAATAGATGGAGATCAAACAACACACTTCAACATAACACCTAGATCAAAGAAATCTTAAGAGAATTTTTTTAATTTGAAGTAAATGAAAATAGAATTAAAGCACATCAAAATTTGTTTGATGCAGTGAAAGTGTTTAGAGGGAAATTTATAGCCTTGTATGTATATATTAGAAAAAAAGAAAGGTCTAAAATCAATAATCTAATGGATATTTGTATATTGAACTTAAAAAATAATAACATAGGGCAGTGCCTGTGGCTCAAGGAGTAGGGTGCCGGCCCCATATACCGAGGTGGAAGGTTCAAAGTCGGCCCTGGCCAAAAACTGCAAATAATAATAATAATAATAATATAATGGTGACCATTAAAAAAAATAAATAAAATCAATAATCCAAGCTTCCACCTTAGGAAACTAGAAAAAGAAGAGGATGTTAAATCCAAAGTAAGGGCTTGGCTCCTATAGCCCAGTGGTTAGGGTGCCAGCCACATACACAGGGACTGGTGGGTTCAAAACCGGACAGGGCCTACTAACAATAATGACAGCAATAACTAAAAAAAAAAAAAAAAAATAGCTGAGTGTTGTGGCGGGTGCCTGTACTCCCAGCTACTTGGGAGGCTGAGGCAAGAGAATCCCTTAAGCCCAAGAGTTTGAGGTTGCTGTGAGCTATGATGCCACGGCAGTCTACCAAGGGTGACTTAGTGAGATTCTGTCTCAAATAAATAAATAAATAATAAATCCAAAATAAGAAAAAAAAAGAAATTATAGCAGAAATAAGAAATAGAAAACTGGAAATCAATAGAGAAAATCAACAAAACCAAAAGCTGGTTCTTTGAAAATATCAATTAAAATTAAAAAGCCTCTAGCCAGGTTAAAAATAAAAAGAGAGTATCTCAGGGTGGTTTTGATTTGCATTTCTCTGATAATTAGGGATGCTGAGCATTTTTTCATATGCTTGTTAGCCATTCGTCTATCTTCTTTAGAGAAGGTACTATTCATTTTTCTTGCCCAGTGATAGAAGGGATTGTTGGCTCTTTTCTGTTGATTAATTTGGGTTCTCTGTACATCCTAGTTATCAAGTTTTTTCTGATTCATAACATGCAAATATCTTTTCCCACTCTGAAGGCTGTCTATTTTCTTTGGCTGTTTTTTCCTTAGCTGTACAGAAGCTTTTCAGTTTAATTAAGTCCCATTTGTTTATTTTGGTTGTTGTTGCAATTGTCACGAAAGTCTTCATAAAGTCTTATCCTAGGCCAAAATCTTCAAGTGTTTTCCCCACACTTTCTTTGAGGATTTTTATTGTTTCATGCCTTAGATGTAGATACAAAGTTTTTGGAAGAAAGTATGGAGAATCCTCAAAGAACTCAAATAGACCTCCCATTTGATCCTGTAATCTATCCAGAAGAAAAAAAATCCTTTTATCACAAGGACATTTGCACTAGACTATTTATCACAGCTCAATTTATAGTCGCCAAAATGTGGAAATGGCCTAATGCCCACCAATGGATTAATAAGCTGTAGTATATGTACACCATGGAATACTATTCAGCCATTAAAAAAGATGGTGACTTCACATCTTTGGTAATATTCTGGCTGGAGTTGAAACACATTATTCTTGAAAGCATCACAAGAATGGAGAAGCAAGAATCCAATGTACTCAATTCTGATATGAGGACAACTGATGACCTAGTACACGGTGAGGGGTGGGGGAAGGGGATGCAGGGAGAGTGAAGGAGGGTGGGGAGGTCACGAGGTATGACACACTTCTTGAGGATGGACACAATTACAAGAGGGAGTTTACCTAACAAATACAGTCAGTGTAACCTGGTTCTTTGTACCCTCAATGAATCCCCAACAATAAAAAAAAAAAAGAGAGTAGATACAAATTACTAAATCCGAAATGAAAGAGACATCTCAATAGATCTCAATGATATTAATAGGATAATAAAGGAATATTATGAAAAACACCCTACCTACCAATTTGATAAACTAGATGAAATGGACCAATTCTTTGAAAAATGCAATCTGACAAAACTCACATACAATGAAATAGATCATCTGAATTGGACCATATCTATTAAAGAAATTGAAAAGATAATTAGTAACCTTCTGAAACAGAAACCACTAAGCCCAGATGGGTTCACCTGTGAATTCGACCAATCATTTAAGAAAGAAATTATATTCATTTTCTACAATCTCTTCCACAAGGTAGATGCAGAAGGACTACTTCCCAACTCATTCTATGAAGTTATCATCACCCTAATATCAAAACCAGATAAATAAATTACAAGAAAATAAAGCTACATATCCATATTTCTCATGAATATAGATACAAAATTCCTCAAAACAATATTAGAAAATCAACAATATATTTTAAAAAGTTATATCTCAAGTAAGTGGGGTTAAGGAGCTGGGCATGGTGACATACATCTGTAGTCATAGCTACTTGGTAGGTTGAGTAGACAGAATCCCTTTGAATGCATAATTCAGCCTGAGTTCAAAAGCCTGAGAACCAGGGGAGATGATGGTATAACTCCCAGTCTCTATCCAAAGTCTTGAGTACCAGGATGCCTGCTAGTCTGGGGGTCTAAAGTCCAACGGCCTAAGAGCTCAAATGTCTGAGAGCTCAAGAAGATGGATGTCTCAGCTTAAAAAGAGAGAGAGAATTCACCCTTCCTCTGCCTTTTTGTTCTATTGGCGCCCTCCATGGATTGGATGGTGCCCGCCCACATTGGTGAAGGTGGGTCTTTTTTACTCAGACTACTGCTTCAAATGCTAATCTTGTCCAGAAACACTCTCACAGATACACCAAAAATAATGTTTTGCTAGCTATCTGGGCTTCCTTTAGTGTAGTCATGTTCACACATAAAATTAACCATCATAGACTATTATCCAAAATGTAAAAATAACTCTAAAAACTCAACAATAAGAACATGAAGAACCCAATTAGAAAATGAGCAAAAGGCCTGAACAGAAACTTAGCCAAAGAAGATATACAGATGGCAAGTAAAGATATGAAAAGATGTTCAACATCATATTTCATTAGGGAATTGCAAATTAAAACAGTGAGGCATCACTACAAACCTATCAGAACAGCCATAACCCAAAACACTGACAACACTAAATGCTGAGAAGGAGGTGGAGCAATGGGGACTCTCATTCATTGCTGGTGGGAATGCAAAATGGTACAGCCACTTTGGAAGGCACTTGGGCAGCTTCTTACAAAACTAAGTGCACTCTTACCGTACAATCCAGCAGTCACACTGCCTGGTATTTACTCAAATGAACGGAAAACGTCTATCTGCATAAAACATGCACATGAGTGTTTATAGCAGATTTATTTATAATTGCCAGAACTGGGAAGCAGCCAATATGTCCTTTAAGAAGTGAATAAACAAACTGTGGTATATCCAGACATTGGAATATTATGTGATGCTAAAAAAAGATGAAGCTATCAAGCCACAAAAAGACATAGGGAACCTTAAATGAATATTAAGTGAAAGAAGCCAATATGAAAAGGACACGTACTATATTGTTCCAAGTATATGACTTGCTAGAAAGGGCAAAAACTATGGAGGCAGTAAAAATATCAGTGATTGCCCAGGGTTGTGGGAAGGGAAGGATGAACAGATGGAGCACAGAGTATTTCTAGAGCAATGAAACTACAGACATTCTTCGCTTTATTGCGCAACACAGATACTGCATTTTTTACAAACTGAAGGTTTGTGGCAACCATGGGGCAAGCAAGTCTATTGGTGCCATTTCTCCAACAGCCTATGCTCATTTCATGTCTGTACCACATTTTGGGAATTCTCACAAATGTTTTCTTATTATTAATGAAATACTAATATTAATTATTAATATTGTATATGTTTTGGTGATCTGAAATTAGTGATCTTTGACGTTACTATTGCAATTGTCTTGAAGCACCACAACCATGTTCATATAAGTTGGAAAACGTAATTGATAAATGCCCTGTGTATTCTGACTACTCCACTGACCAGCCCTTCCCCATCTTTGTCTCTCTCTTCAGACCTCCCTAGACCCTGAGACACAACAATATTGAAATTAGGCCAATTATTAATCCTACAATGGCTTATAAGTGTTCAAGTGAAAAGGAGAGTTGTACATCTCCCACTTGAAATCAAAATCTAGAAATGATTAAGCAATTAAAAATGCTACTCCAGAGCAGCGCCTGTGGCTCAATGGTTAGGGTGCCGGCCCAATATACCAAGGGTAGCAGGTTCAAATCCAGCCCTGGCCAAATTGCAACAAAAAATAGCCGGGTGTTGTGGTGGGCGCCTGTAGTCCCAGCTACTCGGTAGGCTGAGGGAAGAGAATCACTTAAGCCCAGGAGTTGGAGGTTGCTGTGAGCTGTGATGTCACACACTCTATGGAGGGCGAAAAAGTGAGACTCTGTCTCAAAAAAAAAAAATGCTACTCCAGTGAATACACAAATGATAAGAAAGCAAAACAGCCTTCTTACTGATACAAAGAAAGTTTTAGTGGTTTGGATAGGAAATCAAGCCAGCTACCAAATTCCCAAGCCAAAGCCTAATCCAAAGGAAGACACTCAACATCATGGCAAGATGACCTTCATCAGCAAAAAGATTATGACTCACTGAAGGCTCAGGTGATTATTAGCATTTTGAGCAATAAAGTATCTTTAAATGAAGGTATATACATTGGTTGCTTAGACATAATGTTATTGCATGCTTAATTGACTGCAGTGTAACATAAACATAACTTTTATATGCACTAGGAAACTAAAAAATTCATGTGACTTGCCATATTGTGATAATCCCTTTATTGTGGTGTTCTGGAACTCAACCCACAATATCCTGGTGGTATGCCTGGGCTCTGTATAATGCTGTAATGGCGACTATGTGTCATTATACATTTGTCCAAAACCATTGAATGGAGAACACCAAGAGTGAGCCCTAATGTCAACTATGCACTTTGGACTGTAATGATGTGTCAGGGTGGGGGAGTGGTAATGAGTGGAGTGCTCTGGGGAGGGATGTGTGTTGGGGGGGGAGGTTATGCATGGGAACTCTCTGTACTTCCCACTCAATGTTGCTGTAAAGGTGAAACTGCTCTAAACAAAAAGTTTATTGATTTAAAAAAGTAAAATAAAACATTTTGCAACCAGCAGCATAGTTCAAGGTTAGGCCAAATGTAAAATCAGAATGAAAAAAAAAAAAAAAGAAAGAAACTGAAGCATACAGTGTTATAGGTGGTAACAGCAGAGCCAGCATTTAAGCCATCCTGCCTCTCAATTGTTCACTACCATTATTACTGTTATTTTGCAAATGGGGATGTTGAAGTTCAGAGAGATCAGCCACTTGCCAAGGTCCCAGATTGGTAAGAGACAGAACAAGACTGTAGGTTTCCCTCACTTCTGACCCCCAGTGCTTCCTCCACTCTCTCGCGTGGCCTCTACATTCTCCTACGTCTCCCTCTTCATGGCACCTGGGAATATCCAAACTATATTATCCTGCAAAAGGGAAAATTTTTGTTTCCAGAACAGTGTTCTTCAATACTGAAATCCTTCTGGAAGCCGAACCATCTCCTTTTCACTTTTGACATGGCTTAATCGTCAAAGGGAGAGGAAGAGATTCCCTAATCCAAGCCCTCAGTGAAGACACGCTGGCCCCGATTTGCCTTCGGACTCCAACATTTTCAGCGTGCTCAGCTTTGGCACCAGTTTTCATGGATTCCTGAGACACACAGGATGAGCAGAACACAGAGCAAAATGAAACCCAAGTAGAAATGTAGCCAGCAAATGGCTGATAGAAGGAGATTAAAAAAAAAATTATCCACTGAGAGGCACTAGAAGAGATTTTTTAATTCTTTCAAAGCTTGTCCAGCTGAAAAAGATCTGCTTTCTGCTTTGATATAATTCCCTGACCCACTTTTTGGCCTGATAAGAGATTGATAGCTAAGATACCTGGATGTGGGGGATAGTCTCTCCATAGAAGGCTCTTACTTGATTAGACGCTGCTTTCATTTTATAGCAATTCAGGTTTCCAAGGACATCTCCTTCTTTGCTTCATTTTACATCCCAACTTCTATTTCCTTCCACAAAACCCTGGCTCTATATCTTCAAGTTAATACCATAGTGCACTAGAATGCATGATTATGTGCAGTCTAATTTCCTTTAGGTCATGTTCACATTCAGTTATTTTATGCATATTGAGAGTAACTCAATATGTATAATCTTTCCTTTGAATTTTTGAGCTGTGAGTTCAGTCTGCTCTAAGGTAAATTAGACATGATTCCTAAAGCTTAGCGTGCTCTAGTGAACTACCCTAAGGCCCCGGGGTTTCAAACAAATGTCTTTCTTTTTCTCCTTTCAGAAAACTAAGCTGGGTCTCAAAGTATGTCCCTTGCTATTGTGATTTCTTATTATTTCCTTTCATCCCTAGAAGAAATCTCTCAGTTCAGCATGATCCAATGCCTTAGTCACAATTGGCTGAGTGATGTTTGCTTAAATAACAGCCCTTCCCAGATGGCTGATGGTAGCTTCAGGTCAAAACATAATGAAACTAAAGAGTGATCAGTGTTCAGAAATCACTGGAGTGTTACTGGGCATGTAAGCATAATGCAATTCTGTCAGATCCTCTGATTCATAGCAAATCTGAGAAGGAGGAGTTGGGGGAGGAAATGTTTTTGGTTTGCTCGCTTTGGGAATCAGAGGGAACAGAAGTTTCTGGCTGCTGAGGGTTGAAAAGTGACAAGGGGACTCTGCGTATTTGTGCATGTTTGTATGCAATTAGGTAGCATATACAATAGTCATAATAAATGTCTCATTTCCCAAAACCATACCAGGGAAGGGTGTCAAAGGTATAGAACTTCCTACCTATTAGTTAACTTCTGGTAGGTTTTATTGTCTAAGAGGTTATAAGTAAGCATCTTAAAGAATGTGGCAACAAATGAGGCTGGAAGGTAAAATAATATTTTCCTTTCATTTTATCCTAGTGTATTTTTTCAAGGCATTCAAATTATGAAATGTCAAAAGTCCATTTACAAGCTCTGTTTTCACCTCACATAAAAAATATATTATATTATGCCATTAAATACGTTTGTACTTGGTATATACTGGGGCCAATTATAAGGAGCCCTTGCAAAGGAAAAATGCCTTTATCCACTCCTACAATTAACATTCAAAGATAGATAAGCAAGTAATAATAATTCTCTTCCTGTAAATATTGTGCTATAGTTTTCAAGGCACTTTCACACCAATGATCTCCTTTGATTTTCACATTAAGTCTGGAGAAGGAAGAGCAGATAGGATTTGCATCATTTTATAGTAGAGGAAACCAGAACCCAGACAACAGGTGATTAGTCAGTTGTTCATCTCGTCTCTTTTTGGCATACAGCAAGACCACATTTCCCAGGATCCCTTGCAGTTAGATGTGAGCACGTGATGGTCCTGTCCAGTAGACTATGAGTAGAACTGATGTGCACAACTTCAATGACTGACCTAAAGAACCCTCCAATACATATACCCCCAATTCTCTTTCCTCGGTCACTAGGTGAGTGAACATTATTCCAAGGATTTAGGAGACAGCAAAACTGTAAGAGGGAAGAAGCCTGAGTCACCACAAGGAGCAGACTTGTCCAGGAAAGCCAACCTGCCAGGAGCATTTACTGGATTGTTGCATGAGCGAGAGATAAGCTTACAGTGCTTTAGTGATTGGAATTTCGGGGAGGGGGGGAGTTATTTCCCACATAAGTTATTGTACATGTATACAGAGAATTTAAAGTAATTTGCCCCATATTATATAACTACTTAGTTAAAAAGCAAAAAACAGGACTAGAACTCTAGTTTCTAGCACTTAGTTTATTATTCATTGGTT
This sequence comes from Nycticebus coucang, assembly GCF_027406575.1. Taxonomy (NCBI): domain Eukaryota; kingdom Metazoa; phylum Chordata; class Mammalia; order Primates; family Lorisidae; genus Nycticebus; species Nycticebus coucang. Next base: position 16,737,982 of record NC_069804.1, read on the forward strand.
TTTTTAGCACCGTATTTAAATCACTGTGCTGTAGCCTATTGCTGATCCAGTAATTAAAAGATTTAAAAGAATAGGGCGGTGCCTGTGGCTCAAAGGAGTAGGGTGCTGGCCCCATATCCTGGAGGTGGCAGGTTCAAACCCAATCCCTGCGAAAAAAGAAAAAGGAATAATAGACAAATCACGTGCAGGCTCTTTGTACCTCTCAATTCTCTGATGATCTCTCCCTTCTGCTTCCTCCATGTGCCCTTCTAGTAGTTACTACCTCCAATATCCCAGCAATGGGCCAATATAATGACAGAGACGGGGCTTGACTGATACAAAAGGAGCCATGTGTGAAAAATTATCTCTTCTGAATTTGCTTCCTTTCTGATAGTGCAATCAAGAGTTAATAAAAACACATTCTCTCCTACTGAGATAGCCTCCAATAGACTTCCTTTAGAAGGAACTTGATTAATGAAGGTGCCAGTACACGCAAAGAACAGGCAACAAGTGACGATTTATTATATGTGGGTCACAGACGACGTGAAGGAGTCTGAGGCCAGAGGGCAAGCGCCAAGGCAAGCGAAAGTAATGAATTCTTTAGGCGAGAGACGCTAATGAGAGGAAGTTTGCACCAGGCCCCAGACTGCAGCAGTCGTTCAGGACCCTGGAGAGCTCTTAGCTAAGGCCATTGCTAAGAATGTTTATTCCCAGACCCAATCAGGTAGTTGGCCCTTTTTTCTGAACTCTCCAGTTGATAAGGGAGTCTTGCCCTCTCTATGAACGTCTCAGTCTCTATGAAACAGGAAATTCATCCTCGCTCCTCCCGAGGAGTTCAGGGCCTGTGTCTGCTAGATAGGTTGGGGCTGTCTCATCTGGCCTTACTGAAGGCAGTATGAGATGCACCCACCTCGGAAACTGTAGAAAATACATAACCAAGGGACATTATTCTCTTTGATCATTTATGTTCTAGAAGCTTTCACTCTTCTAGATTAGAGGCTGGTGCCTAGATCTGGGCTCCAAACACCTCACCAGCTGAAACCTTATCACTATCTGAAACACATTATTAGTCCTATAACCCTACCAGGAGAATCACTGAAATTACAGGCCCCTTTCTTTCTGAAAGTATGTTTACAGTCAAGTTAATAAATATCCTATTAAAATGTATTTTATAGTAAAATAACTTGGGAAAACCTTGGATAAGAATGTTAAATGCTTATAATGCTTTTATATTTTTTCTTTCTCTCTTCAGACAAGTACATTTTTTCCCTCCCTCTTGAGATTTTTTTTTCTCCTCTCTAGATATGTTCCTCAAAGTAGAATTCCTGAATTAAAGAGCTTGAGTAACACTATATCACTGTGACAGATATGGCCCAATCCAATTGGGATTGTTTAATTTGACTTCCCTTATAATATAGGAAAGTATCAATTTTAATTTCACTAGTACCTGATTAGGAACTTGATTTGCATTCTTGATAAAGTATCTAGTGCCTGGCCATAGTAGATGCTCAATAAATATTTGTTTAAGGTTGAAATGAAAGATTTACCATAGGGGTATGAAATTATGGCCTCCTTGCCTCAAGGGGAACCAGCTCTGTGGTGCAATTTATGCCACAAAACTGCCCGTGGAATCAGGCTGACGCTAAGAACACATCCTTGCTTAGCAGCTTCCCCTGCTCTGCTCCTCTTACCTTCCTCCCTTTCTCCTGAGAGCATTCTTTCAATAAATAGCATGCACCAGAATCCCTGTCTCCGGATCTTCTTCCAGTAAGCATGATCAAAGATACTCACTCTGTCTGATAAGGCCTTTGTTAGGCTGTGCCATCCCTTTGTGTCAGCACTATTTGTTCTAACAACTGATATTTCTCCATTCTACAGTGCAGCATATACCAAATATTAACTTTACTTGTGGATATGTTTCTGGGTTCTCCATTTTACTCCATTGGTCTATTTTTCTATCCTTGAAAATATATACACTGCCTCGATTACTATAGATTTTATATACTGCCTCGATTACTATGGATTTGTAATAATTTTGTTATCCAATGGATCAATTTCTCCTGCCTTGTTCTTCTACTTCAAAAAGGTAATGGCTAGCCTTAGCCTTTTGTGTTCCCATATAAATTTTAAAATCAGTCTGACAAGTTCCACCAAAAATATACATATATATTGAAATGATGTTGACTTTAGAAATAAATTTAGGGAGAATTGACTTTTTTGTTCATAATTACTATGGTATAGTTCTCCTTTTTTGACATTTCTTTAACATCTCAAAATAAGCTTTTATCGTTGTTTTCCATAGATGTATTTCACATCTTTTATTAAATTTTTTCATAGTTATTTGATATTAATTTCATCTTCTGTTTATTACTGATATGGAGAAATATATTGGCTTTGCGTATATTGAGGTTTTATATCCGGAGACTACTAAATATTCTTTATTTAATTTCAATAGTTTATCTGCCAAATCATTTGTATTTTCTACGAATACAATCGTATTATCTGCAAATAAGGACGGTTTTCTATTTCTTTCTTTCTAATTCTTACGGCTTTATTTCCTTTTCACTGTCTTATGCACTGGCCAGAACATGTTCATAATGTTGAAAGGCAGCGGTTATCAGGGGCATCCTTGTCTTGTTCCTGATCTCCAAGGGAAAGTTTTTAACATTTTGTCATGTAATATAATGTTTGCAGTAGGACTTTTGGAGATTGAAGAGTTCTCATCTACTCCTACTTTACTAAGAGTGTTTATTGTGGATGATTGTTTAGTATTACCAAATAAATTTTCTACATCTATTGAAATAATCACATGCTTATTTTTCCTTACTCTGTTATGTGATGACTTACATGGCTTGATTTTCTTTTTTTTTTTTTGTTTTTTTTTTTGTTTTTTGGCCAGGGCTGGGTTTGAACTCACCACCTCCGGCATATGGGACCGGCGCCCTACTCCTTGAGCCACAGGCGCCGCCCGGATTGATTTTCTAATTTTGTCAACTTTGCATTCTTAGGACAAACTCAGTTTGGTCATAATATATCATGTTTCATGAACATTCTTATACATGTCTTTTGGTGCATTGTTTACACATTTCTTTGGGTAATTATATATGAGTGGAATTGCTGGGTCATAGGGTATAGGAGTTGGTTTTAAGGTAAAGAGTAGTTTAGTTTTAGGTGTATTGAGTCAAGGTTTCAGGGGAGCCTTTAGAGAGAATGTTTGGCAGGCAATTAAAAATGTGGGCCTGGGGCAGTGCCTGTGGCTCAGTGAGTAGGGCGCCAGCCCCATATGCTGAGGGTGGCGGGTTCAAACCCAGCCCTGGCCAAACTGCAACAAAAAAATAGCCAGGTGTTATGGCGGGCGCCTGTAGTCTCAGCTGCTCGAGAGGCTGAGGCAAGAGAATCGCCTAAGTCCAAGAGTTAGAGGTTGCCGTGAGCCGTGTGATGTCATGGCACTCTACCCGAGGGTGGTACAGTGAGACTCTGTCTCTACAAAAAAAAATTAAAAAATTAAAAAAAGTGGGCCTGGATTTGGGGTAGAAGCCAGAAATATGAACTTGGAAGTAATTGACATAAAGCTTATATCTGAAGCCATCAGAATGGAATGTTCTTTGTGGGGGGAGGATCAAGGAAGAGAGAAGGTTCCAGATCAATACTTGGAAAATATCTGTAGCTAGGAGACAGGAAGACAAAGAGTCACTAGGGACAGAGTGGGAGGAAAATTGAGAGAGTATCAAGCTTCAAACACTATGAAGAAAACAAGGGTAAGGAGGTCCTTAGATTTGGTGACCAAGAGACCATCACACTGTTTTCCTCCTGCCATAGCAGCTGCTACAGCTCCTGCTGGTGCTTTTTCACTTGCTTGTTTTTAATCTTTATAAGGTTCTTTGGTTACTTTTGGAGTCATTCCAATTTGTAGGACTGTTATCACCCTGGCAGCTGCTAGGAACATTCTCTACTACCCCACAGAAATACTCAGGACAGAGTACTTAATGAGCACTTACTAATTATAGGCCCATCAGTCAAAATTATGACCTCCAAAATAGCAGGCTTTCAAAAGTCAGCTGAAGGTGCATGTGTCACAGGACAAAGCAGTCACCCAAATGTAAAGGGGGGAAAAAGAGGTTCCCTTTAAAAGCTACTAACTTCACAGAATTGGGTAGCTTGAATTTTACGATACACTGAACCTTCCTTCATGCTACCTCTTGCTATTCTTGTCAACACTAATTTAGGCTCCTTTTCAAAGGCGACTGGTGAAACATCATGAGAAAAAATAAAGGGGAAGAAGAAAGACGTTCAGCCAAGTTCTGTGGATAGAAACGCAGAAGATTCATTAAAGATTTCATTAGCTTGCCTCTACTCTCTGTGAGTGGGGATTAAAGCAACATTTATGTGATATATCATTAGGTGCACTAAAGCAACCCTCAAATATGTAGTGAAAGTTAACTCCGCAAGATAAATATTTATCATACATTTACTCAGTTCTACAGAAAGGAAAACAACTAGACTTTTAGGAAAGATTTCATCAGCAATGTAAAAGGTCAAAGGCAATGGAAAATGGGAGCATGAGATGAGTAACAAAGAAAGAAATCGAATGGATAACTTTGAAACCAGAAGAAAAAAATAAAAAATGACATACATAAACAGCAACAACAACAAAGCAAAAATTAAACTCAAATCTATCCGTAATCTCTGATTTAATCACTACCTTTAAAGATAAATAAATCTGTTTGTCTTAGATTAAAAACAAAAGCCAGACATAGATTATTTGTTAAAAGTCACACCTAAAACACAATAACATATATGAGGTAAAATAAAAGATACACTAGACAAATAACAAAAAAATCTGTCTAGAAAAATTAATATCTGGAAAAAGAGAATTTAAAAGGGAAAACCTAGTAGGAATAAAGCAAGACCTGACTTAATAATAAAAAGAGAAATCAAAAAAAATTGAACTTGTATACACTTAATAATGTGGTTTGAAAATATACAAAGCAAAAATTTTATATCTTTCCATTATAGAAGGAGATGTTACTTCTCTCAAAAAAAAAAGAGAGAGAAGATAAGATGGGCTACATATACATATGTATAATGTGGTAGATATAATGTATAATATCTAATTCAGGGTGGATTAGATCTTTGCTATTCTTATATATAAGATATATTTTTAAAAAGATATATTTTATTATATATATATTTTTATATACAAAATAAAAATAGCAAAGATCTAATCCACACTGAAAACACAGCTTGATCTAATATTTACATACAGAACCCAACAAATAGAGGATGCACATTCATTTTGAGATTATATGAAACATTTATAATGTTCCAAATCCCTCTAAATCCAAAGTTGGGGGACTACAGGCCAGTTGCTGACATTGCATTACTGGTGGAGAGAAATCTACTAATACCATGGCTCACTTTAGTTCAGAGACTGGAACAGTTTCAGCCCCCGTGTGGCCAAGTCAGGAGCAGCTAATCAACTGGTCCAAATTAAGATCATGTTAGATGCCAAGCAAGGTGATGAATCAGAAAATATGACACAAACTAAATCCTCAGAAATGCCACCTCTTGGGATTCAGAAGCAAAACTGCTTAAAAGACATAATAAGGGCTGTTTCCATGTTTTCTTATTGAATTTTTGTGGTTTCATGCATTACACTTAAGCCTTTTATCCATCTTGAATTAATTTTTATATATGGCGAGAGATGCGGGTCCTGTTTCAATCTTATGCATGTGGCTATCCGATTTTCCTAGCAGAATTTCTTGAATAGGGCTTCCTGCAACTTGCATGGAACTAAAGAAACCTGTGTGACGTATCTCGGGAATGGAAAACCAAATACTATGTGTTCTCACTAATAAGTGGGAGCTAAATGATGGGTACACACGGGCACAAAAAGATATAAAGGACATTGGAAGCCAAGAAGAAAGGAGGGGAAAGGGTGAATGACAGGTGAAAACTTACCTATTGGGTCAGTGAACATTATTCTGGTGACAGGCACATTGGAAGTCCTGACCTAAGCATTATACAAGGTATCCGTGTGACAAAAACTTTGTACTCCTTTAATATTTTGAAATAAAAAAACTATAACAATAATAATAAAGACATTAAAATAAGAATCAAGCGTGATAACTTTATTTTCCAGTTTACTGCTTTTCCCAGATTCCTTTTTTTTTTTTTTTTGCAGTTTTTGGCTGGGGCTGGGTTTGAACTCGGCACCTCTGGCATATGGGGCTGGAGCCTTACTCCTTTGAGCTACAGGCGCCACCCCAAAGCAAGTGGGCATATTCTTTTTTTTTTTGCAGTTTTGGCTAGGGCCGGGCTTGAACCCACCACCCCTGGTATATGGGGCTGGCACCCTACTCCTTGAGTCACAGGCGCCACCCCCCAGATTCATTTTTTTATCTAGTTGAAAACTGCTAACTTCCATTTCTGCTGTACTTTTGCAGACATTATTAATTCATTTGATGCTACAATAAGCCCGTGAAGTAGAGAAAGTATTATCAGTCTTAGTCAGTATTATCATTCTTAGTATTATCATTCTTAAACCAAAGTAAAAGCAACCTGCCTCTTTCCCACAACCAGAAAAAAATTATTTGGCCATAGAAAACTCAGAGTGTGTTGAAAAATATCTGCATGTTATTCTAGATGTCCAATAGTATCTTCGTGACATTGACCCCATTCCTAATCTATCAGCATAAAGCTCATTCTGCCACCAGGGCAGCAGGCTGAAAGTGCTAGGAAATTAATGGTCACCGTCAGTTCTCAACCCAGTCCTTACCTGACAGACTTTGGGATACAAAAGCTTTGGCAGGTGGGACAACACTGAAGTATTTTTCATTGATACATAACATTTGTATGTCTTTATGAGGTATGCGTGATGTCTCGTTACATGTGTAGAATGTGTAATGACCAAGTCAGGGTATTTAGGATGCCCATAACCTTGAGTATTTACCATTTTTATGTGTTGTGAACATTTCAAGTCCTCTCTTCCAGCTATTTTGAAATATACAATAGCTGGGCTATTAACTGTAGTCACCCTACTCTGCTGCTGAACAATAGAACTTACTTCTTCTTTCTAATTGTAAGTTTGTACCCATTAACCCACCTCTCTTCACTCCCCTGTCTAGCCTCTGGTAACCATCGTTCCACTCTTTATCTCCATGAGATCAACTTTGTAAGGTCCCATGTAACAGTCTGAGTGAGGAGATGTGATATTTGTCTTTCTGTGCCTCGTTTAGTTCACCTAACCTAATGTCTTCCAGTTCCATCCATGTTGAGGCATGTTTTTTCACTCCATTTTTAAGTTCTCCAGCAGGTTTAAGTTCCAGTACCACCTTTAGAGAGAGAGATTACAAATCAATTTAATATGTGCAGGGGGAGAATCACAGAGTGATTACACCATATCCCAAAGGGACACAGAAATGTATACACCCTCATTTTAGAGTGGAGGGACAGATGAGGACTACAGGTAATTCTTTTGAGAGGCAATAAATGGTTACTGTGGAGGATGAATACAGACTTGGGGGAATGAATGGGTGGGGGAAAACACACTGATTTGTAAATGGGTCTCTTTAGAAATTACAGTAAATTATCCAGAACCACCTTGAATTGGCTTCTTCCTTTTCCTGTCTCACTTTCCACTCCCAACCAGTGTTTTCTTCATCTCCCAATGAAAAGACTTGTGCTTGAATCCTTGTCTCAGGGTTGGCTTCTGTGGTAACCCGACCTAAGACAATCTCTCATTCAGGAAAAAAAAAATTGCAACATGTCTTACACAATTTCTACTTATTATTTAATGTCAGAAATAATTTGTTTCTGATCTCCTGATAAGTAAAGAATTTGTGGAAAAATGTAAGCAACGAACACATTATTTAGTGAGCATCCCTCAGCATATAGAAGTGCGTACTGATGGCCTTATTTACCACGGAGCAGTGCTGCTCAGGGCTAGTGCAGAGGGAGACAGGAAAATAGAATATTGAAGGTTGGTATTCACAACTGAAATTTGGCAAGGATGTGGGACCAGGGATCGGTTAACAATTCTTTATGTTAGAGATGTCACAAATAATTTGCCTGTGTGTGCTCTGAAAAGCTGCTAACTCAGTGCTCCAAAGACTTCTGGGGAACACAGTGGAGTTTTCCTCGGCCCTGTTTCCAGGTGGGAATTGAGACACGCAACATGGCTGACACTTTCAGGAAGGACTGCTCTTTCCCTGGAGACTTTCTGTGAAAATGTTCACCTGCTCATTCTCTGTAAGATCAGAGTGAACCTGGCTCTAGACTGCCCAACTCTATAACTTGCCCCACTTTTGGAGGAAATTTGTTCTGTTCTTTATTCTTTTTAAGATGATTTGCTATCATTCATCACTCATTCCTTACAATAGCCCTATGAACAAATGGAAGGGAAAGCTAGGAGATTGTGAATGGGTTATTCAGTTCAAATTACCCCTTGCAGCATCTTCACACCCTTCCTCAGACAGAAGAAAGTCTCCAAAGATCATGCCAAATCTTCCTTTGAAGTGACAAGTAGATGAAAAATAGTTCAAAAGGATCTTTTCTTTTTCTAAGAATTTAAGATCCTACTGCACCACTCTGTAGTTTAAACAGCTTTACAGAGACTTTGGGGTTATATTTACATTCCTCCTTCTGCTTTATATCTGTTTTAAAAGGCCAAATCCATTCTAAGATAAATAAGGCTTTATCTCTGGGAAATATGTCATTGAGTTCTTTGCAATGCATGGGCTCTGCTTCTGGGACTATTGTTTTTTATCTCCTGTGGGATAATATTGTCCCCTTGTCTGAATAAACGTAGCACATATTAAAAACTGTGGCAAAGAAGGAAAAAAGAAAACCAGAAGGAAATAAGCACTTAAAATAACAACCAGGAGAGAACTTCTCTTGTTCTTTCTTGTCCTTACTCCAAAAAGGGGCTAATGCAGGCAAAAAGGGCCTGGTATTCTTGCTTGGTTTTGATAAGGATGATGTCATGGCTCAGCAGGGGTGGATGCCAATTACATTTAGCATCACAAAAGTTTTCCTCTTTTCAAATTTCACATTCCATATTTGGACGTCACCTTGGCTAGAGACGGGAGAGGGCTTGCAGACAAATGGCTTTCAATGAGCAAATTCCTTTCTATGCAAGATAAATCTTATTTGACTTTTCATTATATGTGCATATGAAGCAGATTTAAAAGTGGTATTTTATTTGTCTAAATTTATTTTCTAAGTTCTAAGTCAGGTAAGAAGCACTTGCTATAGTTTGTATGTTTGTCCCCTCCAAATCTGGTTGAAATTTGATCCCCAGTGTTGGAGGTGAGGCCTAATGGAGGGCATTTGCATTGCAGGGGTGGATCCCTTGTGAATAGATTAAAGCCCTCCCTAAGGAGTGAGTGGGTCCTCTATTAGTTTCTGAGAGAGCTGGTTGTTAAAATGACACAGCTGGTTGTTAAATGCACAGATAACACCTCCCTTCTTTCTCTTGCTTCCTCTCTCACCCTGTGATCCCTGCACACACTGGTTCCCCTTCACCTTCCACCATGAGTGGAAGCAGCCTGAGGCTCTCACCAGATGCAGAAGTTGGTGCCATGCTTATCCCTGCCACCAGCAGCTGCTGTGGATGCTGGAGGCTGACAGCATTTTGGGAATCGCCCTCAGCCAAAGAGAGCTGCCTCACCAAGGTCATACATCCATCCTGGGGGGTAGCTCATATCCGATGATTGGTGAGTGAGGGAGGATAAAGTCCTGGGCCCTTTGTCTCAAGGAAATCAACTAGGAAAAGACATCCATGCAGAACTCTCATGAGTTTTACTGAGGCCTTTGTTGTGATTGTGTCATGGTTCAAATATTCCCCCTACTGAATTCTACTGCCTTGGCATCAGACCAGCCATCACCTTGTTAGAGTGCCTACCCTACCTGCATACATAGTGACATACCTCAGGTCTCTAAATTGGCTAATATCTCTTTAAGAATTGACAAGCTGGTGAGTATGCCAAGGTGAAGACATCTATTCTCGGGCCTGTAGTTTGTAAACTGGGTAACAGCTTTTCTTTTTTTAAGGCTGATATTCTTAGGAAGATCAAAGGGGTGTTTAAACAATAATTATTCTTAGAACCCAGTGAGTGAGTGTGTAAGTACAGCATACTGCATTGCTAGGCCCCGCAAAAACATACCAGTGTGTTATATCTTCCTTAAACAGACAGAATTCACCACTTAAGTAAACCAACAAATAGGTTGAAAACGTAAGTGCTAATAGAGCAAAGTGATATCCACTAAGATGTAAAATTTATTTCAGGAACATCAAGAAAGTGACTTACATGGAAACTCACTGAAGTGTTGCCATTAAAATCTTGAAGTGTCAACATTCTTTGAAAATGGAGTCTATTAGCAATGCAAATGTACAATTGCCTCCTCAGGCTGGGCTTGGATGGTCCTGTTCAAGCCAGAGTAAAAGGCTCTAATGACTTTGAATGGATATCTCAGTTAAGTAGGAGCCTTATCCAGCCATTTAGGGGTAAGGAAAATGTATTGAACCGTGAATATGCATATATATATGTTCCCCCCCACCAAAACAAACAACCCACAGAGGTTCAGTGCCTGCGTCCTAAGTCTGGTCTGAATGTGAAAGATCTTCCTAAGGAGTCACTTGTGGCCTACTTAAGGAGGCTAAGTCTCTCTTAACAGCTAGAGGGTAAAGCATTGCTTATCCCTGTGAACTAGCCCTCAGGTCTCCCTAAATTACAGGGCAAGGACAAACCAGAGGTCAGAGCAGTGAGCTAAGCAGGGAAGAGCTCAAGTTACTAGAGCCAGTGGCTTTTGAATATTTTTTGACTGTGACCCCAATAAGAAATCACTCTACATGGTGATACGGTGCCTACATGCAGTATAGCTACAAAGTAAACAGAGAGGTTTTACAAAATAATATCAACTTCTGTGTTTTCTATTTTATTTATTTTATTATTATTATTACTATTTTTTTTTTTGCAGTTTTTGGCCAGGGCTGGGTTTGAACCCGCCACCTCCGGCATATGGGGCCAGCGCCCTACTCCTTTGAGCCACAGGTGCCCCCCTATTCTATTTTATTTTTTAAAAAATTTAGGTCTCAACTCACCAAAGTGATTTCACCACCCACTAAAAGGAGATGACCTGAAATGTGAAAGAAGCAGTGCCAGGGGGCCAAGACCAAAACTGTACTTTTTGCCCTAGACTGGGATTATGGTCTGAATGTTTGTGGTCTCCCCCAACATTCTCATATTAAAATCCTAACACTCAAGGTGACTATATTAGGAGGCAGGGCCCTTGGGAGGTTATTAGGTCATGAGAGTGGAACCTTCATGAATGGGATTAGTGCCTTCATAAAAGATACCCCAGAGACCTCTCTTGCCCTTTCAACCATGTGGGGACACAGTGAGAAGATGACTATCTGTAAGCTAAAAAGCAGGTCTTCATCAGACACCAAATCTGCTGGTGCCTTGATCTTGGGCTTCCCAGCATCTAGAACTGTTAAGTAATAAACGTCTGTTGTTTATAAGTTACCCAGTCTAAGGCATTTTGTTATAGCAGCCCAAACAGATTTGAGACAAGTGGATTCACAGAAGACCATTGGTCATGGCTTTATTTAGAGCTGACTAAAATCCCATTGTTTAACCAAAGGAAATTTTTCTCATAAGATATCCAGTTGCGATCTCAGGGCCAGCCCCAGCCCAACTGTGTACCTGTCCTTTTCATCACTCTTCTTCTAGATCAAATATTCAATTTTCTGTTCCAATTGAATTAGAATTGGCCTATGTAAAATTATGCGTTCATTTACATTATAAACTATACAATTATAAACATTATACATTATAAACAATAATGCCTCCCCATGCCTATTCCTTTCCACTCCCCAGAATTAACAACAGCAAGCATTCAGACAACTATCCTCTTACCTGTGTGATGCATTTGCATATTATAATTAAATACTCACCTGAATTTTATAATGCAAATGTAATTGTATTCCATTTATTGTTTCATGACTTGCTGTTTGAATTTAAGAAATATGTCTTTGCAAGTCAGGACATGACTTTCAAATCATTTTATCTAGATGTACTACATTCTTTTTTAATAGTACTTTGCTGAGGTACAATTTATTTACAATCAAATGCACATAACTGAAATACAGCTTGAAGACCTTTTACACATATACTCCTCAACTTACCAAGGGGTTAATATATCTCACTAAACTCATTGTAAAATGAAAATATCATAGGTAAAAAATGCAGAGAGTCTTTGGTCAAAGAATCACTGGTGCTTAAAGTCTGAAACCTGTGGTTGCATCAATTTCACATCATCGTAAAGTCAGGAAATCCTAAGTCCAGCCATGTAACTAGGGACCGTCTGTGTTCCCATGTGACACTCAGATCTCAGATCAAGATGTAAAACTGGCCCTTCCAGTCACTATCACACACACACCCCCAGAAGCAGCCACTGCCAACACCATGCAGTAATTTAGCCTGCTAAATGTCACATTCATGGACACCTAGAGTAGACACTCTTTTGCGTCAGGACTCTTGTATACAACATCATCTTTTGGAGAGTCATCCACATTTTTGCATGTATTGGTAGTTTGGGGGTTTGTTGCTGTTGCTGAGCTGTCTTCCCACGGTGGTTTGGGAGGGAACACTACTTTGGGACGCCTGGAAATAAAATTATTATGAACATTCTTGTAGAGGTCATTTTGTGCGGACATGTGCCCTATTTCTCTTGGGAATATACTTATAATTGCTGGGTCATTGGTCCCATGCACTTAATTTTATTAGAAACCATCAAACAGTTTTCCACAATGGCTGTGCCATCCTCACTCCTACCAGCAGTATATGGTGCCCCAGCTGTTCCACAGCCTTGCCAGTACTTTGTTTCCAGTCTTTACGATGTTAGCCAGTCTGATAAATGAATACTAGGATCTCATTACAATTTTTATTTGCATTAATCTGATTATTAATGATGTTAGGCATTTTATCATGTTCTTATTGGCCATTCCTATATCTTCTTTTAGGATGTGCCCAGTCTAAAATTTTGCCTACTTCTTAATTGGGTTGCTCATCTTCTTATTATTGATTTACAGAATTTTTTATATGTCCTGGGTACAAGTCCTCTATCAGACATATGTCTTGTGAATAATTTCAATCTATAGCTTTCCTTTCACTTGAATATCGGCCACATTATTTTTAATGAGAGCACATTTTCCCAAAGTTGTGGCAATTTCTTAACCTGTGCCACCACTTTTACATTCATAAGGGAAAAAATTGTGCTTTAGTAGAAAACTGTGCATTATTTAGACTCTAAACTTTAGAGCGCACCTTTCTCGATCCTCAGATTCTGATTCTGCACCTGTTGTGGTCTTTCAGCCACTTTGGGATTTGGTGAATTGTGTGTAACTGACAGCAATGCATCTACAGACGTGCACATAAGTTCTGTCTGATGGAGATTCAACGGACTTCCCTCCTTCGCTGTAGAAAAAGCCAATTTTTCCACCATTTGCACATTCACTGTAATATTCCTGGTGTATACAAGTGTCTGCTCCTTGGATCGTCCTTTGAAATAGTTATAGCACATTAGCAGTTCCCTCATTAGTAATGAGTTAAATGAAATATTCCGCACGTGTTCATTTTTTTAATCTGTATGACAGCCATGATTTTTTATAAAAAAGTTAACACACTATTTTCAATGTTTTTCCCTTTTACGGAGGATGCTGCAGCCCTGTGGCATATTCATCTCTGTGCAGAAGTCTCTCCCAGGACTAAGACGTCCTCATGCTCTCTTCGCGCTCCAACTCAAGCCAACTTTGAGGAATGGATTCAACAATTTAATGAAGGCATAAGGAATGAGTATGGACAAAACTTACATTTTTATAGGAGAAAACATCAAATGAGGATCAAACCAAATAAATACTACTAATGGAATTTCAGACATGCTAAGGCAGGGTGACTGAGGAATGCCCTTGCTTATTGGATACTATTTCCTGACTGCTATGTTAGGCACCACAGACATAATCTTTGCCCCTGAGGTGAAAGCTATATTGATTAGTTTGATGTAAGCACTCCAATTTGTACAAATAATCAACACACTGAAATTGGCATAAATGTATATATGATCTATGTACAAAAGACTTAATAAAAAAATAATAATAATGATCTTTGCCCTCAGGAAATTCAGGCTAGTGGCAAAGACAAATAGGTAAGCAGGTAAGTGAAGTTAAGGCTGGCTCTGTGTGCTCTGATACCACCAGCTGGAAGAAAGGAAATTTATCAGTCTCTGGTCCTCAGATTTCTGAATGCTTTCAGAGTGTCTGGAAGCGCTTTCATATGGAAACAGCCTTTTATATTTGAAAGATAAAATAAAAGAAGAAATTAAATTTTGATCTTCATTCTTTTCATACAAGAACACACATTCTGATAACGAAGATGTTCCACTTTATGGCTAAGAAGTATCTGAAATATTCATTAAACCGCTGTTTGGCAGGTATAGGCACAAGCAACTTGTGAGTTCCCCATTTCAAACGGCACCTTCTCCTGGGGTAGTGAGAGGATCAAATGCATTAACATGTTATAGTACAGCAGGGAGCAGTCAGAAAAACAGAAGCCATGCTGAATGTACAGGGCAAAGGGTTTTAGCATGGGAATTAGTGCCTTTACAGGACTAGCAAAAGAAGTAGGAAAGACAAAGTCAAAGAAGATGCCACCAAAGGTAAAAGGAACAGACATCGAGACCTCAGCTTGAAGCATCATGGGGGAAAATTCTCAAAAGATTATTGGGAAGCTACTGAAGTTCTCAAGAATCTGAAAAATCCTCTCATCCCTGGCCCCACCTCTCTGTGCAGCTGTGAAAGGTATGTGTCTCGAGTTCCTCAGGCAGTTTCTGTAAATCTCACGTCTGTCCATGTGTCCGGCTATGGAGAATAATGGCTTCTCTTTCTCTACTGCCTTCAAATTTCATGCAAGTTCCTCTCACTGACAAAATCTAAATTGGAACTATCCTGGGACAGAGGGTGGGGTGGGGGTGGGAAATGGGCTTCTCGGCTTCTCTCCTGCAAAGCAGATTCTAGACAGGGGAGGTGGTGTTGCTGAGTTGAGGCTGGAGTGGCTGGCCCCCATAGAAAGCACACTAGCTGACACACAGGTAGGGCTCAGTAAGTGGTGACCATCATCATCACCATTCGTGAAGCATCAGAAATACCGAGCAAGAACTAATCTTCGTAATGTCTGAAACTACTATTTTTCTTCCAGAATTTCTTTCCATAGCCCAGCTTCCCCATGTCACACATGTCACTATGGGTGCAGCAGCCAAACAAGGGATCAGCCATCACAGTCCTAGAAGACTACTGCTGAATAACTCGGTAGTACCAAAACACGCACGAAAGGATTTATGGGCGAGTGGTAACAACTTTACCATAAAAGCGAGACTTGAGGTCTAGTACTGTCTTTGGTGCTAACAGCTCTACAATTTGGGGCAAGTGATTGAACTGTTTTTCTACTGATAAATTCAAAAGGCCACAATACTGAGGAGAGTGCATCACCTTGAGGGTTTCTTCCCCAAAAAGCACATTCTCAATCTAATCAGGAGAAAACATCAAACCCCAAAAGAAGGACACTCTATTACACAAAGCAACTGACCAGTAAGTAGTCTTGGAAAGTGTCGAGGTCAGGAAAAACAAGGAAAGACCAAGGAGCTGTCAGAGATTGGAGGGGACTAAGGAGATATAACAGCTAAATGCCAGGTAAGACCTTGGATTGAATCCTGGAAGCCAAAAAAGAACTTTAGTCTGGGGTTCACAGCATTGTACTGATGTTCATCTCTGAATTCTGATCATGGTACTATGGTTATGCAAGCTGTTAACATCAGGGGAGGCTGAGTGAAGAGTCTAAGAGAACTCCCTGTGCAACATATTTTTGTAGCTCTTCTGTATGTCCAAAATTAGCCCCAAATAAAAAGTCAAAAATTTAAAGACTGAGATATCCAAGAAGTATCAAGAGTGAATTCTTTGTTTTGCACCCACAAATTATGTAGCCAGTCCTACATGAACATAGATGGAAAACTGGAAAAAACATTACTGTGATGTAAAATTATGAGGCAGTAGCAAAATGATTCCCTGGACTTGAGGGGGTGCTGGGAGCAGCAGAGACAGGAGCTGCTCCATGTGAATGAGCCTTGAGGACAGGAATAAGGATGGCTATGGGCCAGTGGCTGAAGACCAGCTGGGACAAGGCACATCTCAGCTGCTGATGGCTAAGGAAAATGGCGAGAATCTGATTCTGATGCCCGCTCCCCAGCTTGGCACTGTAGAAGGCCCCTACAATTTAGAAGCAAGTCTGGAAGAAAAGACGAAACACTACCCATTGGCATTCTCCCAAACCTACCCCCATTCATGCCCTGGATTATTTCCTTGCCTTCCAAGGAAATCAAAAGCCTTGAATGACTACTCCCAGTGCACAGAGGCTCAAAATAGAAATTAAGTTGTTATAGAAAAATAGTTATATTGCTTGCCCAACTGTGTTTGGAGACTGAGATTTATACCTGTTATTCATCCATCTTCCCGATCAGTTTTGCTAATTATCTGAGATTACCAATCATTCCACCTCAAAGTAGATGACCAGATATTTTTTAACATGGTGAAAAAGGTCATTATAAATTTAGTGTATGGTGAGTTAAACTATTATAAGTTAGGGTGAAAGGAAGGGGTGACAAGTGCTTTATTCTTACCAAAGAGTGAGTATCACTCAATTCCCACAGGGAAGTTATTCTGCTAGATGAAGATATGGGCTATAAGGAAAGCTGAAAGGCAGAGGCAAAAATCTTAGCCTTGATTGCCAAAATTAAATATTACCATATATCAAAGTAAATATTAAAGCATAAAATGACATGCTTTAATAACACTTCATTCTACCCAGGAAGGACAAAACAATGCTAAAGTTTTCAATAGCCTTATAATTATACCCATCATGGTAAATTATTGTTTCTGGGTTTAACTATTCTGTCTTCCATATCAAGGAAGAAAGCAAACATTCTAGCTGTGTTACATTTATTAAACTAGCTGAAAGTATATGTCGTTATTAACATAAAACATTGTAGAAAAAAATCTGAGCATTTGTATGGAGAAACTGTAAATGTTTATTGATTGTATTTGAAAAACCAAACAAAATGTTGAAGACAACTTAGCAAAAAATAAATCTTATGCACAGCCATTTTAAATGTTTAACATCGAAAAACTGTTTGACATGGGACTATTACAATAATAGAATTAACTTGTGAAATTTCGACAACAGTAAAGATCCAAATTAGTTTAAAGTAAAGTGCAACAAAATTTACTTTGCTCAATAAAATGGGATTTTTACAGAAGTTATTTTGTATATTCCAATTCAAACCATGGGAAAGACTTTATGGGGTACAATGTGTGTCTTGAACATAAAAATTACAAGCAAATACATTTGCATTGTCCAAATCTGTATGTGTAAAATATGGATTACTTTTCTGCATGAGCTCTATTGCCAAGAGTTTCAAAAGTTATTTGTGAAACTGAATGGTGAAACCGAAGACTATCTTAAATGAATGAACTAATCTGAATAACCCTAGACATAACCTTTTTTTTTGCCCTCTATGGAAGATTTTGGATGCAAGAGTTTTTGAATTATCTAGCTTTCAAGACCATAATAATAATAAAAAAATAAATAAAAGAAAAAAATCCTTTGTAGGTATAACCTAAAGATGTATGTAGAAATACTGTGGTTTTATTCCGGTAAAGTCAACTACTATGGTAAATTATTTTCTTAAAGAACAGTCTTAACAACAAATCCTTAACATCTTATCCTTATGTAACTATGTTTCACTCAAATTCTAAAAGTTTAATTTTCAAAACATACTTGAAAGTTTAGAGAATAGTCTTAACAACAAATCCTTAACACCTTATCCTTATGTAACTATGTTTCACTCAAATTCTAAAAGTTTAATTTTCAAAAGATAGATTTAGAAGTTTAGAGAGACTTAGAAGTTTAGAGAATAGCCTGAAAAACAAATCCTTAATACCTTATCCTTACGTAACTATGTTTCACTCAAATTCTAAAAGTTTAATTTTCAAAAGAGAGACTTAGAAGTTTAGAGAGACTTAGAAGTTTAGAGAATAGCCTGAAAAACAAATCCTTAACACCTTATCCTTACATAACTATGTTTCACTCAAATTCTAAAAGTTTAATTTTCAAAAGAGAGACTTAGAAGTTTAGAGAGACTTAGAAGTTTAGAGAATAGCCTGAAAAACAAATCCTTAACACCTTATCCTTACATAACTATGTTTCGCTAAAATTCTAAAAGTTTAATTTTCAAAAGATATACCCTATGAAAACAAAAATATGTATCCATTCTATGAAATGGTCGTTTAAAATTATCTCAGAGTCACAAAAATTTAAAAAAAAAAACTTCTCAATTTTCATATGAATTATTTGACTCAGTGACTCATTACTTTCGATTGAAATTGTTTCTCTGCCTCATAAAAAATATGAATTAACATCAGTTATCTAAAACAAAGCCATGGGTCATGAGCACATGGCCATAACTAAAGACTGAACTCTTACATGGAAAAAATTTGCCTTTTGAACAATAACTAAAAATGCTTAAAATGAGTATAACTGAACTGTTTGAGAAGTTGGAAGCAGAGAGATGGTGTTAAAACTGACAAAAATGTTTCTCAAACACAAATTATATGTACTTCCTATGGCTCAAACATTCGAGAGCATTCTTAATCCTATTTAGGAGCAAAAAATGGAATTACTTTTAAATTCTCTAGTAATTCCAGCAATATCCTTTAAGACACTTTTTTCTCATTGAATTTCTGATCTGTTTTTTTCTCATTCAATGTGTATGCATTTCGACTAGTAGAATCTATCAGAAATACACAGCAAATGTATTGAAATCTTCACCTAAACATTTCAAACACCAAGCCTGTTAGTGTCTGAATTAGGTTAGGTTCTTGTTATTCGTAGTGACGTTTTTCAATTTAAATTGTAAAGATGGAACCCAAAACTCTCCTGATATGATTTTCTAGGTTCGCCCTGAGCAAACTTCTGTGAAAAAATGTTATCAGGAGGAAACTCAAAGAAGGCTGTTGTCATCAGAAGTAAATCCAAAGAATATAGGTCTCGTCCCTGGAAAGCTTAGGTCAAACACTATGACTTCATCCTAGGATACTGGTGGCAAAAGCCACTGCAGGTGTTTTGATTGTATGTAAATCATAGCTTGCTTCCAAATCAGTGGACTTCAGACCTAAGCTCATGTTCCTATGTCCAGCAAATGCTGTGTCTACAATGTCCATGCTTGTATGTAAATGTTTACATGTTTGTATGCTCAGCAGTATGCTTTTCCTGTCCAAGTTCAGGTTTCTACCTGACTACCTTGGTCTGCATTGCTGATGCTCAGAGGTCATCTGTCATTAAGTGCTAAGAGTACTGCTCTTCTCACTCCGCATTCAATAGCAGTGGAAACCACCATGAAAAAATCACTTTCATCCTCTCCAGAAGAGGGCCTCATCAGATCACTGACCACCACTTCACTCCCAAGATAAAGCATCTCATGTCTTCCTAATGTAATTCTGCTCCCTTCCAGGCAGAAAAAGAGCCTTGCCTATTTCTTCAGGTGTGAATGAAAAACTACTCTACTATTACAACCAGCTAATTCTGGAATTATAACTTGAGAAACACACAAAATGATGTAACAGGATTTTTAAAGTTACATGGTTGACATGAGGTACTATAGTCAGTTAAGTCGGTTTATCTCTTTGGCTCTGACCCTGATGAGCTAGCTGCGGCATGCGGCTGTGATTTGCCCACGGACTTCCAGAGGCCACTTCTGAGGATACAGATATAGCTGTTGATAGATGACACACACATTCTCCAATCATATCCAGCTTCCGAGAAATCACCAGACGGGTAGTTGTCTTGGAGAAACTCTGGTGGTTAAAGACCCAAAATGCAATAGTTACTTAGCAGTCACACCTCAGAGAAAGGAATCTATTCAACCTTAATTCTACTGCTGTGTCTGTGAAAGGGTTGCTAGGACTTTAATTAAAACACATGAACTGTAATCATTATTAAATTAGCTAAGCAAATCTTTTAATCTAAAAGGACAAATTACATGGAATTGCACCACTCTTAAATCACAATGAATCAACAATCTCCCATGACCTTGCTACATACCAAAAGAGAAACCCTCTGTTGCCTTGAGGACCCAAGGTCAACTTTTCTTATTCTTAAATGCATCAAATACGCATCTAGGGTGTCACTTGCCATCTAACAGAGACAGGCTAAGCCTCTGTGATGCATTATGAGACAGCAGTGTCTTCATGCTTAGAGAGACAAGAAGCTGTGACTTCCAACTTTTTGGTACTGCTGGATTTACCTCTGGCAAAAGGAATTGGGGTCCTTAGATCTTGTGGTTAGAGGAAGAGTTCTCTATAAGGGAAAGTGACAGAGTAAGAGAATTCAAGGAGACAGAAAGTGGGAGGACAGACAAAGGAAAAGGTGAGAAAAGAGGTGCTTATTAGAAGAGCAGAGTCACCCTCAGATACTTTTTAGGTGATCGCCTAAGTGCCTCTGACCCCCAGAAAAGGATCTGGTGGTCCCTACAGGTCACATTAACTTGCTGTATTAATTCCATTTGTTTTTCAATAGGATTAATAGGCTAGTAAATCAGGACAATGCCATAAACACAGCATATAACCAATTTTTTTAGCAAGGCCTATGTCAAAGTTAAAAGGGTTTTGTATCCAAAGGACTAATTAATAAATCAGGGGTAGCCTGGAAAGAGGCTTTCGTGAAGTGTGTGGGACTGGATTCGGTATCTGGCTCTATTCTGACACATGTTTTTCTTAACCAAAAAGAAGTTATAAGAAAGCATGCTTATCCCATCTGCCCGTGATAACAAAGCTGGGAGAGATAATTAACACACTGGAAGACAAGTACAACACTGGCAAAGCTTTCAACAGGTGGCAACACAGAGCTTAGACTCGGTGGTGTTTCCCACAATGTGTTCTCTGGAACACCATCAGAAATTTCTTGTGCAAATGGGAAAAGCTATACTCCGTAGTTAGTCCACACATGGAGATTTACATTGCCCATAAGCATATTCAAAGCTCTGAAAAAGCCCACGGTAAAAACATATGAAAACACCTTTCACTGATTCAAAGGTTCCAGATGCAGCCATTGTCGGTGGGGTACATAAATGAAGGACGAAGGACATGGCCGAGCTTAAGACAACAGAGGGTCAGGGGTCAGGACCGGGGAGATCCAGGCAGCCTTGACAGCTGAAGGCATTAAAAACATGTTTGAAAAGTGAGAGTCAGCGAGGCTCAGTGTCAGTGATCCGAGCATTTTGGGAGGCCAAGGTACAAAGATCATTTGAGGCCAGAAATTTGAGACCAGCCTGGGCAACCGAACAAGACCCCATCTGCACAAAAAAAATAAATTAAGTAAAAAAACATTAGCTGGGTGTGGTGGTGTGTGCCTGGAGTCCTAGCTCCTAGGCAAGGTGTTATATCAGGCCCATTGCACTTCAGTCTGGGCAACAGAGAGAGACCCTGTCTCCAAAACAAAAAATAAAGCAACCAAACAAATCTGAGAATCAAGTGAAATCTATCTAATGACTGAGGACTTTGGGTGTTGGCTTAACATCTTTCCTGTTTGACCGCAAGGTACTTCATTCACGAAACATCTGTTAACATGCTGCTGTCTTTGAGAAACAGTTTCAGGAATACCGACCCATACAAACAAGATAAAATGCAGGAGGAATATATATTTTTATATTTGTATTTTTTCTGTGCTTACATTAAAAAAAATACTAACAGTATAAATGGTAGCAGCCTGAATGTTAACAACATAAGTACCGGATAAGTATCAGTATACAGGAAAAAACCCTAAGGGTCCTAGTGGACCATAAATTTTAAAATGGCAAGTGTATTAATGGCCTAATAGCTAATAGTACTATTGTATCATCTGAAGGTAGTCATTGAGTCAGATCATGAAGGATCAGGACATTTCTGTAAGGAATTGTGAAAGGAAACGATGGAATTTAACTATGAAAGTATAAGGCGTAAGAGGCCAAAGGTTGGGTAGAACATTTTTTCTCTGACCCTTATGCTTCCACGTGGAGAGATCTGTCCATTGGAAAGTTTGGGCAAACTGAGCATATACGGTTCACGAATGAAGCTGCTATTTTTATCTCCACTTGCCTGACTTGAGTAGCTGTCTCTTCCTCATTTCTGAACGTAAAAGAGAGGGGAAAGGGGTGCATTTATGATCTCCTAAAGTCTCGGCTGGAAATAATAGCTGTCATTAATTACTTGAAGCTCCAGCCTGTGATTGGATGGACTCCGTTTAGCTCGGGGAAGGGATTCCCAGGACAAATGTATTATGACGTACAGGGAGGTACATTTTGAGTCACTGGAAGGACTTTGCCATGAATTGGAACTCTTTTAAAACACAATGGACTCCCTTACTGTGACAGAGGAGCCTCACCAATGGAAGTGCTCAAGCCCAGGGCAGGCGATTCTATGTCAGAGCAAAGATGGGAATTCCTGCTCTGGGTGGAACATTGTATTAGAGGACCCATAAAACACTTCTGTTGCTAAGATTCTACAGTTCTGGAATATGAAGACATGTACAAGGAGTTTAAGGAGTGAGAGTTGTGTGTGGAATAAAAATCTGTAGCCTGGGCGGCGCCTGTGGCTCAGTCGGTAAGGCGCTGGCCCCATATACCGAGGGTGGCGGGTTCAAACCCAGCCCCGGCCAAACTGCAACAAAAAAATAGCCGGGCGTTGTGGCGGGCACCTGTAGTCCCAGCTGCTTGGGAGGCTAAGCCCAGGAGTTGGAGGTTGCTGTGAGCTGTGTGAGGCCACGGCACTCTACCGAGGGCCATAAAGTGAGACTCTGTCTCTACAAAAAATAAAAAAAAAAGAAAGAAAATCTGTAGCCTACTAACTTTCTCCATATAAATTATACTCAAGAATCCTTAAGTGAGGCTCCGCGCCTATAGTTCAGTGAGTAGGACGCCAACTACACACACGGAGGCTGGTGGGTTCAAGCTTGGCCCCAGCCTGCTAAACAACACTGACAGCTGCAACCAAAAAAT
Source organism: Nycticebus coucang (assembly GCF_027406575.1). Taxonomy (NCBI): domain Eukaryota; kingdom Metazoa; phylum Chordata; class Mammalia; order Primates; family Lorisidae; genus Nycticebus; species Nycticebus coucang. The sequence goes on from NC_069804.1 coordinate 16,761,100, forward strand.
AGCCAGGCATTGTGGCAGGCACCTGCAGGCCCTGCTACTTAGGAGGCTGAGGCAAGAGAAGCACTTAAGCCCAGGAGTTTGAGGTTGCTGTGAGCTGGGACACCACAGCACTCTACCCAGGGCAATATAGTTAGACTGTGTCTCAAAAAAAAAAAAAAACTCCTTAAGTGATACTGAACTCTCATCAAAAAGTATAAGATAATAATAGTACCTTATATAAAATCAATACCTTTGGTGACATAGTCTCCTTTGATGACTAATTTCCAGAAGAGTTCTCCCCAAATAACAATGTTTTAGGATGAGAAATGATATTAGAAGAATGAATTGGTTTATTCATTGAATGAATGGGGTACCAATCAGCAGTTCAAATATATGAACATGTCTCAAAAACATCATGTTAAGTGATAATGTAACTGGCTTATTGTACCCTCAATGAATCCCCAACAATAAAAAAAAAAAAAGAAAAGAAAGAAGAAAAAAAAATGTGCAAAAGGTATGTACCATACATCCCCATTTATGTACATCAAAACAACTACAGAACAATATTACATATTATTTATGGATCTATTAACATAGGTAGCAAAAGAAGAAAGCACACATGGGAATGATATATCCAACTCCAGGACTTGGAGTGATTACTTCTGGGGAGCAGGAGAGGGGAAAAGGTTGATGGCTTGGAGTATTAATTATAGCAGTAGTACTTTATTATTTTTACAAAAAAATCAGGTTCACAAAAGACAAAATGTCTCTATCAATGATGGGGAGATGGGTGTTTATTATATTCTTATATTATCCATACATTTAAATGTATGGAACTCTGAACTCATTTAAAATGAACTAATAGCATTACAGAAATTATATTAGAAGCCATAAGCCCAGTCTCACCGTAAGTGCAGAGTTGTCCCTCTTCTCTCTTTGCTGGTCACCCAGCCTCTGCTGTGACTCTTTTCATTCTCCAAGTCTTATATTAAAGTGAAATATGCTTCCTTGTCAGCGTCTACTGCTTGGGCCTGGCTCTGCCCCTCGGGACAATGACTCTACTGCTTTCTCTCTGCTGAACTAACTCACACGACTGCCCTTCTACAAAGCAATAGAACTTCGAGTCTTATGGGAAATTTGTTAAAATCTGCTCTATGTGGATAGTATGTCAAACTCATGCTGAGTATTTTTTACTGCAAAAGACATCGTCCCAATTATAATATAATTCAGTAAAAGTTAAAACAAGATAAAATACTTAGGAAAATAGTCTTCATCAACTTTTAAGGGATTAACATATTCCAGATATTAAAGAACTATAAAAGTCACTTTCACCCCACATTAAAAAAATTTAATAGAAAGATGCTATTTCTTGCATAAACATATTCATTTCAGAATTGGCTATAAAACTGTTTTTACCATAAGGTAAGAGAAATTGGGTTCGAGGTGGTTTTTACGTTGTTTTCTTTTTTTTGTTTGTTTTTTGCCTGTTGGGTTAGTTTAGAGATGTTCAAATTGTAAGTTGCGATCAATTACTAGGTCGTGAAATCAGCGATAGTAGCACTTTAAAAAGAAATATAATAGAGCAGAAAACATTGAAATGCAAGGCTCACAAAGTGAACAGTATTTGTAAAACTTCTGCTTTGGTTTTTTAAAAATCACACAACACACATACACAGAGGCATATATACCATGTCCCAAAGTAAAATATATTTCTTATTATGGGTTTCAGCCCCCCAAAAAGCTTAAAAACGATTGGGTTAAATGCTAGCAAATGCTTCTACAAAGGTGTTTAGCCCGAAACACCAGTGCTGTCCAAATTTATTGGATATGAAAATATGTGATATGAAGGGTAGAAACCAAAGAGGGGCCAACTGAGATAGGTTGGGGCTCAAAGCTACATCTGTGCTAGGTACCAGCGACATAAGGAAATATTCTTCCTGTGAAGAGCTTCCTGCTTTGTCCAAATTTAAGATCTCACGAAATTGTTTTTGGAAGCTTTATTACTTCCTTTACATATGTCATAGAGACTATGCTATGCTAATGTGCACAAGAAAAACAGCACATTAACCTGCTCTGCTATTGTTGACACTTCTAAAAACTGATGAAGCCCTTCAGCTTCCACAATGACCCCGTCAGTGAATGTATTTGAATTCCCATACCCCTGGGTAGTGCAGACCAGGGAGCCATAGTCAGTAACACCTTTCCTGTCCTTGTAAGAGCCATTCAAGACAGAACGATTGGCCCTAAGAACCCAAAGACAAAGAGAAATACAATTCATAAACCTGCTCCTTGGTAGACCCTAATGGGAGACGCAGTATGAGCCCCCCCCCCCAGAACATACACACACTGACTGGATTTTTCTGTCTGCCCTTCCTCTCACACACGATTGGCTTTTATTCATTCTGACATGCTCTACATGTAACAAACCTCGCAGAGCGTTAATCCTGTTGGAGTTAAGGGCACTCATGCCATGAGCCAGATCGCCATAGACGGTGCTTCTGATGAGGATGTCTTCAGTGAACAGGTTGCGAATAAGGTGTCTCGCTGCCAGCTCTGGGCAAGACTTCCCTTTGGCTACATCCAGTATTAAATGCGGCATCTGTATATTTCTGCGTGGATTTCCCAAATAGTCTAGGAGCAAAAGCAAAAGATGTCAATTTTCATTGCAGATGTTAGGTTGTAGTTTTTTTAAAGGCTGTAACAGAAAGATAGATTTTTCTGAATTTTTTGGCTCAAGAATATGAAAAGTTAAAAGAATTTAACTTGCCCTTAGTGGTTTATGACAGTATTAGAGATGAATAGAAATCACTGCTAATGTGATTGCACAAGTTCCCACGTTCAAGGGGAAAATTTAGCATTCTGCTACCTTTTATGATATAGTAAGTTTTAAAATTACATTTAGTTACAAATTATAAATAATTTTAATGCACTTTTCTCCTACTTAAAAGAAAAGCTTTTTCAAAAATAAGCACCATGATTCTTGCTGAAATATTTCTAAGTATTACAATGTAGGTTTTCTTTTTAGTATTAAACTCATCATTTAAAAATCAACAAACTGGGGTGGCGCCTGTGGCTCAGTCGGTAAGGCACCAGCCCCATATACCAAGGGTGGCAGGTTCAAACCCGGCCCCGGCCAAACTGCAACCAAAAAACAGCCGGGCATTGTGGCGGGCGCCTGTAGTCCCAGCTACTTGGGAGGCTGAGGCAAGAGAATCGCTTAAGCCCAGGAGTTGGAGGTTGCTGTGAGCTGTGTGAGGCCACAGCACTCTTCCGAGGGCCATAAAGTGAGACTCTGTCTCTACAAAAAATAAATAAATAAATAAAAAACAAATAAAGTTGATCTCATAATTAAAAAAAAAAATCAACAAACTGCTCAGTCATCTTTGATAATGCATTTTAGATGCCTTATTTGAACTGAAAAATAATTTTTAAGCCTATTTTCATTTCTCAGCTCTATAGCTTAATCATCAACTTCAGTCCATAGTAATTCAATTAAACATATTTGAAAAACATTATACTTTGCATATAATAAAGGAACTATTTGTTGAAGAAAATATATTTAGAGAAATATGCTATGATTCTTACAAGTCAATAACCATATTTTTCATCTTGGACATCCATCACTTAATTTGAGGCAGTAGAAATTGTTGAAACATGCAGATCCAACATTTAGCAAGAAAGACTATTTAGAAACACTTTCAGTGGGTCCATAGACTTAACATCTGGGAGATTAACTTAGCAATATTTATCAACAAGAGTCAGAAAAAAAAGTTAACAATCTTTAACCTGGTAACTCAATTCTGAGACCTAAGCCTAACTTAAGAAAATAATTCAAGATATGGAAAAAGCCATCTGAATGAAGATGTGTTTGTGATAGCATGATTCATAACCCCTGTCCCCAAACAAACAAAAACCCCTAAAGTGGGAGGCAGTTAAATAAATTGGGGTACGCTTATTCGTGGAATGTTATATACCTATTGAGAACAATGATTATAAAGATTGTAGATGGTTGAGGAAAAACATACACATACTACAGTGTTAGAGAAGGAGGCTAATTATATATAGAGGTCGTAATGTTTTATGTAGAGCACACTACCCACAAACTGGTGGCTTGCTTGGTTCACAGTTGCCTTGTGCCCTCATTATAGCTGAGTCAGGGTTAGAGACACGTGACTCAAGCTTCCCAGATGCAATTCTTTCTCTTTCTCACAGTCTTGGAGCTGCTCTGGCTCCTGTCTGCTTGTGGCTCAATTAGTTCTTTGCTTCTTTAGACACAGGAGCTATTGGTCCCATGATTTTTGTCATCATTTAATTTAACCAGTCTGTTTCTATAGTGTATAATCTTAACAAATACAGCAGTCAGCTTGCTTTCATCATGGAAGAAAATAATACGAAGACCTATCACTTCAGTAATTCTCTTTGACCAGGATCCCGGGTAATGTTCTAGTAATTGTTGGGGTTAACACAGAGGCAGGGTAAAGACAGAATCAAGTTCTTCTGCCTCAGCTGCCACCCATTAGTATCAGTAATGCTAAAGTGCAGCATCCCAGGCAGGACACACTGGGAAGCATGAGTGACAGGTGGCACAGTCACTTACTGAACCACTGCCACACAGCACTAATCAAAGCAGGATGCGCCTTCAGCAGCCAGCTCAGCAGTAGGGGCACAATGTTCTAAGGAAAAGGATTCATTCATTCCTGCCAATAATCCTTCCTGAGCACCTGCAACGTGCCAGGCAAGCACACAGAAAACAGGAACTGCGTCCGGGCCGTGGACGGCACCACATCAGAGCGCCCCCATGTGTCGGGTGAGTTGGCCCAGGGCTGCTTTTCACAGGAAAAATACCAGATTCAGCTTCACATTAAAAGTGATCAGTCTCAGAAGTCGGCATCTATAGTTCATTAACTCATTAACGTAAGAGGTTGAATTGGTTTGTTTTCTTATGAAGTTTTTCAAACACACATAAAAGTCAAGAGAATAATACAATGAGCCTCACAAATGCATCACCCAGATTCAACATCTATCAGCAAGAGAACTTATTTTTAAAACTCACCCAGTGCTTCATAAGGTATCAAGGAGTTGTCAGTAGAAGGCTGATTCATTTCTTCGGGGGCAGCATCAGGGCATTGCTGAGGATCCCCACTTTCGTGTGTGCTCGGGGCGCTTGCCTGCGGAACTAACTGAGAACTGCCTTCCACGCTACCACCACTTTCATCACCCTGACCCGCAGATGCCGCTGCTGCTGCTGCATCAGAGCTGGTAGGGCTTTTGTATCGGCCAACATTGTTCTGCTGAAACACAAAACTGGATCTATAAACAAAGTCCTACAGCGAGAAAATAAGTACGTGCTCCATTATCTACCAATGGCCCCGGTAGATAAGGGAAGCAACCGTCTCTAACAAGGTGAGCTGAAACCACAGGACTGCTGTGTGCCACAGGCTATCTGAAAAGGGTAAGTGTGGATTCTTCAACTGCTGCTTCTTGAGGACCTTGGTCTAACCAGCTGTCTAACAAACTGAACGAGAACTGGGGGCATAAATGAAGTGCATAATAAACATTTTGTGAATAAGTAAATAAATTCGGTTTTTGGAGGATGACAACTTTTTGTTTGTTTTTAATGTTGTGTTTATTTATTTACTCTTTCCTTAGTGGCTTTCAAATCTGCCTGCACATTTGAATTACCCTAGTGGTCTTTAAAACATATGGCTGTTCTGGGCCCCACCCTCAGCAAGTTCAACCAGAATCTCTGGTGGTACAAGGGGGAAGCTCGGGCATCAGTAACTATTTTTCAAAGTGTCCCATGTGATTCTAACATTCAGCCATGGTTGACAATCACTGCTCTGGGCTTCTTACCTGCACACAAATCACTGGGTCAGGGAGTCTTGCTAACATACAGATTCTGCCTCAGCGAGTGCAGCATGGAACACAAGACCCTGCACTTCTCATAAGCTTGCCAGGCTATGGACCCACTTTGCGTGGCAAGGACTCACCCCATTCCTAGTCAAGCACACAGCAGGCACGTGGCAGATGCTGCCTCTCTTCTGAGGCCTAAGCAAATATGCAAATTACCATTTTCCAGGCAGTATCTTAATTTTACATTCAAATTGTTTAGGGTGCAATTTTTGAAGGCTATAAAATGGAATGTTAAAAATAAGCAGATTTGGTTTCAGACAGATGGTGCTTGAGCTATCACTGAAATCAACCCGTTCACCAGGAAAACATGAGCTCAGCTACAAATAGTCTTGGCAAATAGTTACCATAAACTTACTCTAGAGACGCAGGAGTAACTAGACGCGGTGAGCATAAAATGGGGTTTTCAGAGAGGGTGCGGAAGTTACGAATTGTCATTAAGTTAAACGCTTCGTCAGAAGACAATAGATAGGACGCTCTTCCCAAATAGCCCATTTATTGGTTAAAAAAGAATCTCCACTGTAATTTGAAGACAGAATGGATGAGAGAGAAACCGCGTTCTTGTTAACACATGCCTATACCGAGTGTAAAATATCTGTGCTAGTTTAACCTCACAGGCATGCATTACTTTCACCAGGTTCCACCACCACCAAAACCGGGCAAGTAACAAAGAGCCTACGTTTTCTCCCGTGCCGACCTCAGCCACCACTGAAGCAGCCAGGCAACACAGACGGCCTTTTGTGTTCCCCGGGGAGATGCTGAAAAAGTTTGCCAAATACCTTGTTAGCTGAAACTTTTCCCTAGGATTGTCCTTGGCTTCAAATATACTAATGAGATCATTATATTTATCTTTAGGATCTTTTTATACAGCATAAATATAAGACAAGTAAAATAAACAGGCGGTGTGCTGTTGAAAGAACACCCCCTGCCTCCTACCTTAAGTAAATGAGATTTTAGCCATAGCCTGAAGACCTTGTGTGTTGTGTTATCAGTTTTGGAATGTATACACTGGACAGTACGAACTTACGCAGCAGTTACCATATGTAGATGAGAAATAACTTACTGATGCTCTTCTGGATTTATAATGTAAATAGCGGATCAGAGAACTGATATTAAAAAGACAGGTTTTCCAGTCTCTTCCATATTCCCTCAAATCATAGGTGCGAAAAACTGTTGTCAGATATTCTGCAAACAGCAAGAAGTATTCATGAAAATTAGAACAAAAATTAACAAGTAAGACATTTTTAATTTAAAATAAATACTAACTTTTTCTATTTCTAATGGTCTTTTGTTCCCTCTAACTCATTCTGAAAGTTTCGAAATTTCACCCAATGAGGATGTTTTGCTGAATTATGTCAATTCCTCTACTGTGAGATCCCTAAAACTGACCTAAGGAGTCAATACTGAGCTCTTGGTACTTAAGAAAAAGTGTGTAACCAAAACTCAATTCTTTCAGGGTGCTTGGACCATTTAATAACCAAATGGATAAGTCAGAACTAAAAAGAAAAAGAAAACATGCAAAGGGAAAACAGTATTATTGCAAACATTATTATTACTGGGCATTTACTGTGTATCCTCCAGAAGCTATTCCCTTGGCTGAGAACCTTCCTATTCCCCTTACCTAGCTAAGGAGTCTAGACTCCAGCTCAAACGTCCTGTCCCTATCCAAGCCTTCTTGAACTCCCTCAAAGCTGCTGTGCTCTGAGACTCCCCAATACTCTGACACTGGACTGGAATTCATGCTTCCACCACCATGTCCCTTTTGAGACTGTGAGCTCCTTGCAGGCAGAAATACTTATTCACTGTGGTATCCTCAGTACCCATGAGTTCTAGGACCTCAATGTACATTTCTGGAAGCAGGAAGACAGGAGGCTAAAGTGGACCGGCCATGAGATCTTATTTCTGTGTTACCAGTCACTAGCACTAAAAAGTCAGTTGTATTCCCCACTTGTTTTTGTGGGGGCTTTTTCATCATTTTTAGTAGCAAGTTTCAGTGCTAAAGAATTGACTTAGCACTAAGCACAAGCACCTATAATCAATAAGGCTTGCTTTTTGTCTTAACCAATCAATAGATAAGTTTTGTTCATTAGAAGTTGTTGCCAGTTACGTATTATTAAATTGTAAAATCATAGTCAGACAGCGAAAAAACTGAACAGATCTAGGATTTACAGACTTCGTTGTTATTAATATTTCTCCAACTGCCAGTAACACTCATTCTATCACCAAACGATGATTCAAAACAAGATTCTACTGTAACTTTACATATGCATACCTCTTATTGCAGCCAATTTGTTTGGGTCTAGAGGTTGACGGCCTTGTACATTGCCACCCACAGAGCTGTTGATCAGGACTTCCTTGGAAAACAAAATGCGAACCAAATAGCAGGCCGCATGCTCAGGTCTGGCCTTCTTTTGTGCAGCCACCAAATGAGCTTGAAGTATCTTGACTTTTCTTCTTGGATCACCAAGATAGGCTTTAAAAGTACAGGGGAAAAGGAAAATTTTTGTTTTTATCTTGCAAGGCTGTCAACATTCTTCACCTTTGCTAGTCTTGAATTTGCTGTATTTAAACGAATCTGTTCATTGGCCTGAATAAATTTAATTGTTAGGCTATAGGTGCCTATGTAAACATGTTGCTTTGACTTCCCATTGTTCCTTTTTTTTTGCAGTTTTAGCCAGGGCTGGGTTTGAACCTACCACCTCTGGCATGTGGAGCTGGTGCCCTACTCCTTTGAGACACAGGTGCCGCCCCCCCATTGCTCTCTTTTGTACTCTAAAGGTATGCTCACCAGCCTGGGCAACATAATAAAACCCCATCTCTACAAAAAAAAAATTAAAAAATTAGCTATGGTGTGGTGTGGTGGTGTGCACCTGTAGTCCCAGCTACTTGGGAGGCTGTGAAAAAAAGATCACTTGAACCCAGGAGTTTGAGGCTGAAGGGAGCTATGATCCTGCCACTGCACTCCAGCCTAGGTGACAGAGTGAGACCCCATCTCCAAAATAAATAAGTAAATAAATAAATATATACTCAGAGCCATATTATTGAGTGAGTTTATGCTCCTTGATTGAAGTATATGCTCCAAATTGAAGACAATCTGGAAAGTATGGGTGGGGATAACTAAGAAAATATTCAGATAGCTAGCATTTATTAGTAGCTACTATATATCAAGCACCGTACTAAATATTTTGCATCTGTAAGCTCGGATTCATCACTCTAACAACTCCACCATTATTCCCATCTACCAGAGGAGGAAACTGGGGCCCAGGGAAGCTAAGTTATTTGAAAAAAGTCACACTGCTAGGTGTAGAACCAGTTTTAAAATCTCAGTCTGTCTGTTTAATCGTCCACTGTTGTCTTCCATTCTTTTGCCTATTTCTTTCTGGAAACATAAAATTGAAATCACACTTTACATATAGTTTGAATCCTGCTTTTTCAGTTAACATTATATTTTGAGCATTTCTCTGCTTTCTTCTTCCACTTATGTTTTTCAAGTCTGCATTCCTGTCATCACGATTTTCCTGACAGGTAGTATTTATCTTGTATTTATGTTCTGAGCATTGTGTTAAGAGATTTAATGCATTGTTCCATTTGATTTCACAATTCCACCAAGTAGATACTATTATTTTTGTCACAGAAAAAAACAATGTTTTGGTTAGGCAAGTGGTGGAAGGTCACAAGGATACTAAGACACGGAGTTGGGATTTGAACCCAGATAGATGGACTCAAGAACGTGTGTCCTCAACCATTAAGACTTACTGCCTCGCATGTATATCCTCGCATGCTGTGGATATACCTGAAGTCACAGAATTCATTCCCTAGTGTCTCTTTGTCTTTTTCTAATTTTTCACAATTCTATAAAGGATATTCTTGTACTAAACATTTCATGTAATTTTTTACTATACTTTCAAATTGAAGTGAGATTATGGAATGAATTGGAATAAATATTTTTATGGATTTTTATACAAACCACACTTCAGAGAATTTGCACCAATGTTTGCTCCTAACAATAGTGTATTGGAGTGCCCATTTTAGTACAAAGGGCACAGTTTTTGAAGCTTCTTCTGGTATGGGTAACAAAACAATTAAAAGGAAAAGGCTCTCCCCTAGGGTAGGAGTCAGCAAACTACAGTCCACCAGCCCTCCCTCCACCTGTCTATGTGAATGAGTCTATACTAGCTAGCATGCAGCCCCAACCAGTCATTTACCTGTGGGCTGTTGTTGGTGCTGTGTCACAACAGCAAAGGTGAGTAGTTGTGACAGTCAATACTATCTAGCCCTTCACATAAGTTTCCAGATCTCTGCCTTAGGATAGTAATAAGAGGTAAGTTGCTTAGAAGTCGAGACACAAACACAAAAGAACAATAAAATATTTGGAAGGCTTGCCCTTAGAGGCCATTTGGGGTCCCCTCATCTCTGCCACTGTGGCTTGGCAGGCAGTACAGCAGATTGATAAGAAACATGAACTTTAAAGTCAGAGAGAACTGGGATGAAGCTCTGGAAGTGCTACTCACCAGCTCCGTGACCTCAGGGATAGGGGATATAAAAGTGCCAACATCACAGGGTCATTATAAGTGTAAGTGAAGAAGAGGCAGGTCAGCTGATTGGCGCAGTGCCTTGCATGTAATACACACTCAACAAATGCTAGTCATTGTTTTGAATATCACCTAAAATCAGCCCTCAAAATAGGAAGCAAACAGCTTCCACTAGGAACTTCCATCAAGGATGTTGATGAACACAGGTTAAATAGCAGCTCTTGTAATATGTGTCATTTCAAACTCACTATAATTGAGAGGGATACAGATAGATAATGAGAAAGAATCTTGGCCACTGTCATTTTCCCATAAAGTTGGGAGATATCATTGTGTCAGAGCTGTTTTCCATGCTGGTTTCTACTTTTATCAATATTTTTGTAAGTAAAATCCAGAAAGAAAAGCTCTCAATTGTAAATTCTTTATCCAGAAAAACTTTTTCAGGCATGGGGGGAAATAAACACACTATCAGACAAAAGAAAACTAAAGGTATTTGTTCCCAGCAAATCTACTCTTAAAAGAATGGCTAATAAGGCCGGGTGTGGTGGCTCACGCCTGTAGTCCCAGCACTGTGGGAGGCCGAGGCGGGTGGATTGCCTGAGCTCAGAGGTTCGAGACCTGTATGTAACAGCAGTGAGCCAGAGCAAGACCCCGTCTCTACTAACATCAAAAACAGCCAGACGTTGTGGTGGGCGTCTGTAATCCCCGCTACTGGGGAGGCAATGGGAAAGAGCATCGCCAGAGGAAGAAGAAAATGAACCAAAAAAAAAAGAGTACTTTAAACGAAGAAGAATGAACAAGCAAGCTGAAATTAAAAATTAAAAAAAATGTTTTAAATGAATGGCTAATAAAAGGGACTTTACATCTTTTGTATTACCCTAGATGGAGTTGAAACACATTCTTCTTAGTAAAGTGTCACAAGAATGGAAAAGTAAGTATCCTATGTACTCAATACTGATATGAAGTCAGTAGATGATCTACTACATGCCCACATAAGAGCAAGACTCAATTCAATTCAAATTGGGAAGAGGGAGAGAAGGAGCAAAGAGGAGGAAGGAGAGGGATTGGTGTGCTCCCACTTAACGGGCACAATGTAAAGGTCTATGGCACTCCTCCTGGGTGCAGGACACAACTACACAGCGATTCTACCTAACAAATACAAACATTATCACTTAACTGATGGTACCCTCACATTAATCTGAAATTTAAAAAAAGGAAAGGAAAAAAAAATTTTAAAGAATGGCTAAAGAAAAATTTTCAAACAGAAAAGGTTATGATGATATAAGGAATTGCAGAGCATGAGGAAGGAAGGAAGAACAGAAAGAGCAGAAATATGCATGGAGAAACTAGATCATTCCTAGATTGCTGGAGGAGATGAAAAGTAAACAGCTACACTGAAAAACAGTTTGGCCATTTCTTTAAAAACTGCAATTACCACATAACCCAGAAATTTCACTCTTAGGAATTTATCCCAGGGAAATAAAAGCACATATTGACACAAAAACACGCACATGGAAGTTCTTACTAGCTCTATTTGTGATAGCCAAAAAGTGAAAACAATCCAGATGCCCTTCAACAGGTGAATGGTTAAACAAACTGTGGTTAAATCTATACCATAGAACACAATTCAGTGATAAAAAGGAGCAAGAGAAAAAACAGAAGTATGGATAAACGAAAACTATCCTGAGTTTTCTAAATTATATGGGATGACAGAAACAAAAATGAAAATGCCATCTGATGTTTATGACCTATGATGTTTAAAAGTGGGGAGGGCAGGGCCGGGCACAGTGGCTAATGCCTGTAATCTCAGCACTCTGGGAGGCCGAGGCAGGTGGATTGCCTGAGCTCAAGAGTTCGAGACCAGCCTGAGCCAGTGTGAGACCCTGTCTCTAAAAATAGCCAGGCATTTTGGCAGGCACCTGTAGTCCCAGCTACTTGGGAGGCTTAGACAAGAGAATCACTTGAGCTAGAGAGTTTGAGGTTGCTATGAGCTATGCCATGGCATTCTACCAAGGGTGGCAAAGTGAAGACTCTGTCTCAAGAAAAAAAAAAAAAAAAGTGAGGAGGGCAGAGGAACCTAAGTGGAGGAGGTAAAGTTTCAACATTTTATTCTAACTGAGAAAATATTGATTCCAGTAGACTGTGATATGTCACATATGCATATAGTAATAACATCCAGAGCAATCGCTAGGAAAACTACACAAAGCAATATATTAAAAGACATAAACAAATCAAGATGGAATACTAAAAGTGTTCAAATAACTCTTGGGAAGGCAAGAGAGAGAAAGAAAGGATTAAGAAAGGAAAAAACAGAAAAATAATAAAATAGAAGATTTAAACCATATGATATCAATAATTACTTTAGAGGCAAATAGTCTAAACACATTAATTAAATTGCAGCAATTGACAAAGTAGATAAAAGACCCAAGTATATGCTGTTCATAAGAAACTATACAAATTCAATAACATTGGTAGGTTAAAAGTAAAAGGATGGGGCGGCGCCTGTGGCTCAAGGAGTAGGGCACCGGCCCCATGTACCGGAGGTGGTAGGTTCAAACCCGACCCGGCCCGGCCAAAAGAAAAAAGTAAAAGGATGAAAAATACCAGGCAAGTATTTTATTCAAATAAAAGAAAGACGAGTGGCTATGTTGTTAGCAGATAAAGCAGACTTCAGAGCAAATTACCAGAGACAAATAAGGACATTATATAGCAATAAAAAGATTAACCTCCAGGAAAACATAATGATCTTCAATGTGTACACACCAAACAACATAGTCTCAAACTATATGAAGTAAAAACTGAAAGGTAAAGAAACAGACAAATCCATAATTATATAGTTGACCTCAACACCTGACTCTCAGCAACTAGACAGAAAATCAGCAAGAACGTAGAAGATCTGAATAACACAATCAACCAACAGGATTTTCATTACAGAATATTTCACCCTTTAGATAAAAGCAGAGTACACATTTTTTTCAAATGCCTATAGAACATTTATCAAGACATTTATCAAGAAATCATATACAGTATATTTTGTAACCACAAGGGAACCAAACTAGGAATCAACAACAGAAAGACAAGAGGAAAATTTCCAAAAACTTTGAAATTAACTAGCATACTCCTTTCAAAATCCAATTCTTAAAGAGGATGTCTCCAAGGAAATTTAAAAATACATAGGACTTACAAAAACATACCAAAACATATGGGATACTGTTAAAGTAATACTGAAAGTGAAATTTATAAATTCATAAATTTCACTAAATGTTTACATTAGAAAAGAGGAGAGGTCTCAAATTCATAATCTAAATTCCTAATCCAAAAATGGGAAGAACAAAGTAAGCCCAAAGTAAGCACGAAGAATGAAATAATGAGCAAAAATCAATGAAATTGAGAATATGAAAAAAATAATAAACCAATGAAGTGAAAATCTGAAGCCTCAAAAAGAACAATAAAAGTAATAAACTTCTAGAAAGACAAAAATAAAGTGATAACACAAATCATCAATATCAATAAAACAGGATATTACTACATATTCAGTAACCATAAAAGGATAATGGGGAATACTACAATCTATATTATACTCATATTTTCCATAACTCAGAAGAAACAGATCAATTACTCCAAAACTAAAAACTATCAAAATTCAACCAAGATGATATACAAAATCTAAATAGTGTCATAATCATCAAAGAAGTTAAATTTATTAATTCAAAGTCTCCTAAAAAGGAATCTACAGGCTTAGATGACTTCACTAGAGATTTTTACAAACATTTAAAGAATTAATACTAATTTTTCATATATTCTTTTATAAAACAGAAGAAGGAACACTTATCTACTCACTTCATGAGGCTATTATGCACTGATACCAAAACCAAACATAGTGTAAAAAAATAAAAATATATGGGCAGCACCCGTGGCTTAAAGGAGTAGGGCGCCCGCCCCATATACTGGAGGTGTGGGTTCAAACCTGGCCCTGGCCAAAAACTGCAAAAAAATAATAATAATAATAATAAAAATACGTATCTCTCATGAACATGGACACAAAAACATTTTAATCACATATTTGCAAACTAAATAAATAATGTATGTAAAGAATTATATACCATGACCAATTATGATTTATTCTAGTTACACAAGGCTGGCTCAACATTGAAAAACCAAAACCACTATAAAAACCAATCACTGGGGCAGCACCCGTGGCTCAAGGAGTAGGGCGCAGGCCCCATATACCAGAGGTGGTAGGTTCAAACCTGGCCCCGGCCAAAAATTGCAAAAATAATAATAATAATAATAATCACTATAAGCCAACATATCAACAAACGAAAATCATATGGATGGTGACACAGAAAAAGCACTTGCCAAAATTCAACACTCATTAATGATTTAAAAAAAAAAAAACTCTCAGCAAGTTAGGAATAGAGGGAAACTACCACAATTTAATAAAGAACATCTACTAAAACCTCCAGTTAAAAATCATACTAAATAGTGAAATACTGAATGAGCTCCCCCTGAATTCAGAAACAAGGGGCAAAGATGTCTACTCTCACCACTCTTATTCAATGTGACACCAGAAGTTCTAGCCACTGTAATAAGGCAAGACAAAGGAAAAAAAACACAAAAGAAAGAAATAAAATGGTCCCTATTTGCAAATAGCATAATTGGCTACACAGAAAATTCCAAGAAATTAACAAAAAACCAGAAATACTCCTAAAATTGATAAGTGAGTTCAGTGAGGTCACAGAATACAAGATCAAAATTAAAAAATAAAGCTCATTTTTACATATTAACAATGTGTAAACCAAAATTTTAAAAATACCATTCATGATATCTCTAAAGGAAATGAAATACTTAGCTAGAATCTTTTTTAAAAAATACATATATAGTCTAAAAATTACAAAATGCTGAGAAAAGAAATTAGAGACCTTAATAAATGAACAAATATACAATGCTCATAGATGAGAGGACTCAACATACTATAGATGTCAATTTTTCCTAAATTGATCTGTAGGTTTACTGCAATTCCTACTAAAATCCCAGCAAGTTTTTTTGAAAACATAAACAAGGCTATTCTATCATTAATACGGAAAGGCACAGGACCTAGAATAGTTAAAACCATCTCAAAAAAGAAGAATAAAGTAGGGGCGGCACCTGTGGCTCAGTGAGTAGGGCGCCGGCCCCATATGCCGAGGGTGGCGGGTTCGGACCCAGCCCCGGCGAAAACTGCAACAAAAAAAAATAGCTGGGCGTTGTGGCGGGCGCCTGTAGTCCCAGCTGCTCGGGAGGCTGAGGCAAGAGAATCGCGTAAGCCCAAGAGTTAGAGGTTGCTATGAGCCGTGTGACGCCACGGCACTCTACCCGAGGGCGGTACGTGAGACTCTGTCTCTACAAAAAAAAAAAAAGAAGAAGAAGAATAAAGTAGAAGGGAATCACTCTATGTGATGTTAAAGCTTATAGTGTAACAACAGTGATCATGACTATGTGATTCAGCAGGAGATAGAAACAGAGACTGATGGAAAACAGACAGCCTACAAATAGACTCACATAAATGTGCCTAATTCACTTTTTATAAATTTCTTTTTTCCATATGTATGGACATATATAATCATAATTATTATTACTTTTTACAGAACAGGGTCTTGCTCTAAGGTGCAGGCTGGAGTACAGTGGTATGATTATAACTCATCATAATTTGTAACCTCCAAATCCTGGGCTCAAGCAATTCTCCCATCTCAGCCTACTAGTAGCTAGGATTATAAGCACACACCAATATACTCGGTTAATTTTTTAAATTTTTGTAAAGATGGTATCTCATTATGTTGTCCAGGCTGGTCTCAAACTTCTAGCCTCAAGAGATTCTCCCTCCTCAATAGCCTAAAGCACTGGGATTACAGGTGTGAGCTATTGCACCTGGCTGCCTAACTGATTTATTATTAAGGTACAAAAGCAATTCAATGGAGAAAAGATAGCCTTTCAAAAAATAGTGCGGGGGGGGGGGGGGAGAGGGTGGGGAGGGAGGAGGAGGGAGGGTGGAGGGAGGGTGATTGGTGGGATTACACCTGCGGTGCATCTTACACGGGTCCATGTGAAACTTAGTAAATGTAGAATATAAATGTCTTAACACAATAACTAAGAAAACGCCAGGAAGGCTATGGTAACCAGTGTGATGAAAATGTGTCAAACGGTCTATAAAACCAGTGTATGGGTGCCTCATGATCACATTACTATACACAGCTATGATTTAATAATAAAAAAAATGGTGCTACAGATTCAGCACCTATAGCTCAGTGGCTAGGGTGCCAGCCACAAACACCAGAGCTGGCGGGTTCGAGTCCAGCCCAGGCCTGCCAAACAACAATGATAACTACAACAAAAAAATAGCTGGGTGTTGTGGCAGGCACCTGTATTCCCAGCTACTTGGGAGGCTGAGGCCAGAGAATCACTTAAGCCCAAGAGTTTGAGGGTGCTGTGAGCTGTAATGCCACAGCACTCTACCCAAGACGATAGCTTGAGACTATCTCAAAGAAAAAATATGGTACTACAGAAATTATATATCCATAGGCCAAATAATATAATAATAATAACCTCGGGCAGCACCCATAGCTCAGTGGTTGGGGCGCTGGCCACATACACAGAGGCAGGTGGGTTCAAACCCAGCCTAGGCCTACTAAATGACGACAACTGCAACAGAAAAAAATAGCTGGGCGTTGTGGTGCCTGTAGTCCCAGCTACTTGGGAGGCTGAGGCAAGAGAATTGCTTAAGCCCAAGAGTTTGAGGTTGCTGTGAGCTGTGACTGCACAGCACTCTACTGAGGGTGACATAGTGAAACTTTGTCTCAAAAAATAACAATAATAATAACCTCAACTAAACCTCATATCTTACATGGAACCAAAAACTCAAAATGGATCACAAACTAGATGTCAGTTGTAAAATTATAAAACTTGAAGAAAAAAATCTTTGATGAGAAAAAATTTAGGTTCAAAGAGTAGGCAGAGTTCATAGATTAGATACCAAAAGTGCAGTCCATGAAAGGAAAAGTGGACCTGGAAAAAATTAAAAACTTTCTCTCTCAAAACAAAACACCTGTAGGGAAGACAAAAAGGCCAGCTGCAAACAGGAAGAAAACATTTGCAAGCTGCATATTCAATGAAAAACTAGTAGCTACAATATCTAAGTAACTCTCAAAACACAGCAATAAAAAACATTAAAAAACAAACCTTGCTGTTAATATTGTAAGAAAGGATAGTTCAGAGTAAAGGATATACAGATGCGAAAATAGAGCATGAAAAGATGTGCAAGGTATGCCTGATAGCCAAAGGCACAGGCATGCACGTATTAAACCCACAACGAAGTAATGCCATATATCACACACCCATCAGAATGACTAAACCAAAGAAAACCGTGACAACACCAAGTACTGCTAAGGATGCAGAGGGACCCAATCACTCTTGTGTTCCTGGTCGGAATGTAAAGTGGTACAGCAATTCTGGAAATAGTTCGATGGTTTCTTAAAGAACTAAACATGCAATTATTATACCGCTCTACTATTAACTGCACTCTTGGTATTTATCACAGAGAAATGAAAAAGGTATGTTCACACAAACATCTGTATTCTAGTGCTCACGGCAGCTTTACTTATAATAGCCAAAAACTGGACATAATCCAGATGTCCTTCAACAGGTGAATAAATAAACAAATGGTACATCCATACCACGAAACAGTCCTCAGCAATAAAAAGGAAGGAGCTACTGAGACATGCGAAAATTTATATGAACCTTCAGGAAATTATGCTAGAGGGGAAAAAGGCAATCCCCAAAGATCAGAGGCTATATAACATTATATAACATTCTTTCAATGGCAAAATTATGAAGAGGGAGAATACGCTCGTAGTCAGATAGGTTAAGGACGGGACCCGGGAGGGAATGACATGAAGGAGTGGGTGTGGTTATAAAAAGCAATCAGAGCGTTCCTAGAAGTAATGGGGACAGCTCTGTCCCACAACTCGAGTGGTTAAGCACCTGAACCTAACCTGTCATAACACTGCAGAGAACTACAGACACTCTCACACAGGGAACACAGGGAAAGCTAAGGACATCTCAGTCGTTCTGGTGATTCTATTAGTGTCAAAACCCTAGTTGTGACATTTTTACTATATTTTTGCAAAATATTACTACTGGGGGACACTGGGTGAAGGATAGACAAGATCTCTCAGTATTATTTCTTACACTTGCTTGAGTTTAATTAGACATAATTTTTTAATCTTTCAAAAAGGTTACTTTAATCTTAAAAAAATTGTGGAGCACATTGCAAGTACAAGTTGGTTCTATCATGTGTAGAACACAAATGTCCTAATGCTATAATTGGGTAAATGAGGTGAAAGCTATGTTGATTAGTATGATGTAAGCACTCCAATTTGTACAAATAATCAATACACGGAAAATGGCATAAATATATTTATGATCTATAAGAGACTTAATAAAAAAAATAAAATTAAAAAAAAAGGAATGCTTGGGCGGTGCCTGTGGCTCAAAGGAGTAGGACGCTGGCCCCATCTGCTGGAGGTGATGGGTTCAAATCCAGCCCCAGCCAAAAAAAAAACAAAAAAAGAATGCTAGTGACTCTAGATTAAAGGATGCTACTTACAATATGTGTCATTTCAAACTCACCAAAACTGGATTGGGGGCGGAGAAACGGTGAATCTGGGTGGCTGTCATTTTCCATTACACTGAAGTGATTCGTCTCAGAAGACACTTCTGGGCTGGATTCTGTTTTGAACAACATTTCAATATATAAAACATTGTCTTAGGGCTAGAAAACAAGAAATCTCAACCAGGCAAAACTAGCCTTCAGGGATGAAGGAAAAAAAAAAAAAATTCTCAGACAAAGGAAAACTTTTTTAAAAACTTGTCACTCCCGGACTTACCCTCAAAGAATGCCTACAGGAAGATCTTCAAACTAAAAGGGTATGCTGGAGAAACTAAATCAAGCATACACTGCTGGTGGGAATACAAAACGGTGCAGCCACTCTGGAAACAGCTTGGGAGATTTTATAAAACGAATCCTACAATGACCACGGGACCCAGCAATTGTACTTTCGTGCAGTATCTCAGAGAAATGGAAACTTGCGTGTGCACAAAACCTGTACAGTACCTGAGTGCTCACAGCAGCTTCACTTCTAATAGCCAAAACCAAGAAACAAGCCGGATGGCCTTCAACAGGTGAAAAGATAAACAAACTGTGCTACATCCACGCCATGGAGTAGTCCTCACCCATTAAAAAAACCACCACTGAATGCATCCCTGCGGAATTGTGCCGAGTGGGAAAAAATCAATCCCCAACCGTTAAAGACTATGTGAGACTATTTTATTTTATTTTTTTTGCAGTTTTTCTTTTTTTTTTTTTTGGCCGGGACTGGGTTGGAACCCGCCACCTCTGGCATATGGGGCCAGCGCCCTACTCCTTTGAGCCAGAGGCACTGCCCTGGGTGAGACTATTTATATAAAATTCTCAAACTGACAAAATTCTAAAGAAGGAGAGCAGATTAGTGTCTGCCCAGGGCAGGGACAAGGCTGGGTAGGGGCAGAGGAGGAGGAAGGTGGGTGTGGCCCTAAAAGGCAATAGGTGAGATCACTGTGGTAATACAAATGTTCTGTATCTTCCCTGTAAGAAAAGATTTGGAAATCTACTCATGTTGTTAAATTATATCAAATGGAACACAGATACACACACACACGTAAAATGGGTTTTAGCACCATACTTTAGTTCTGTAAGACCACAGTACGGGAAGTATGCATGAGATCTCTCTGTATTATTTCTTACAACCGCATGTGCAGCTGAAATTTTCTCAAAATAACTTTTAATTTTTCATTAACTTTTAATTAGGAAAAGCTACTGGTAACTCACATTACAGGAATTAATGAATCCAAATTTCATAGCGTTACTTACAGTAGCATTTCAAACTCGCCCAAGCTGAAGTATGTTGACCACTAGTCCCTTTTCCAATAAAGGTGGGTAGTTTATCATTTGAGACTGTTTTCTAGGCTACTTTCTACATTAACCAACATTTCTATAAGGAATGTATTTTTCTTTCTTTTTATTGGATGAATATATAAGGGTACATACAATTAGGTTGTGTTGCTTGCATTTGTTAGGTAAAGTCCAAGTTGCAGTTGAGCCCTTCACCTCGGTGTACCACGTACCCTACATTGTACCTGATGTAGGTGAGAGCTCAGCACACCCCCCCTTCTGGAATTTAAATGTGTTTTCCTCTCCTGTGGGTGTTGTAGTTGAGGAATGAATTTTCAAATGCTGTGAGAAACGCTCCCAACTATGTATTCTATATCCAGTGAAACTATCATTCAGAAATGAAGCACAAGTAAAGACATTCACAGACAAAGACTAACCAAAAGTACTTCTTACTGGCTGACTTATACTTAAAAAATGGCTAAAGAAAAATCTTCCGTCCGAAAGGACAGAAAGAATAGAGCATCAGGAAGAAAGGAAGAGCAGCAATATCGCTGTCAAGAAACTAGATCATGCACACATTGCTGGTGCAAATGGAAAATGGTACAGCCACACTGGGAAACAGTTTGTCAGTTTCTTATAAAACTAAAGATGCAATTACCAAAGCACCTGGTGATTGCACACTTGGGCATTCATTTCAGAGAAATTAAAACTCGTGTGAATGAATGAAATGAACAAAATGGAGCAAAGCTAAAACTTTGCATGAGTGTTCACAGCAGCTTTACATCTAATCGCCCAGAACAGGAAACTCCGAGGTCTTCAATGGGCAAAGTTATAAACCAACCCTGGTACACCTAAACCAGGAAATATTCCTCAGTAATAAAAAGGCAGGAATGACTGATACACACAACAGTGTGGATGGGTCTTCGGGAAATTATACTGAGGGAAAATGCCAATCCCAAAAGGTTACATACCACTTGATTCTTGATTTCATGTATGTAATACTTTGGAGAACAGATTAATGGTTGCCAGTTGGGTGGGGGGAGCAATGAGTGATAGGGCTCACTGCAGAGAAGTGAGTTTAGTTATAAAAGAGCAGTATTAGGGTCCATGATGGTGATGAGACCGTTCTCGGGCTTGCCCATGTTGGAGGGCATATTAACCTACATGTATAATAAAACAGAACTAAAACATACACATACACATGCGCACAAATAAATACAAGTAAAACTGTGCACATCTTAATAATATCTGTGGAAGGTATCATGTCAATATCCTGGTTGAAATGATTTTCTACAGCTTTTTGCAAGATGTTACCAGTGGGGAAAAGTGGGTAATAGAAACACAGGATCTCCCTGGATTATGCAGCTAAGTTTTTCTGAAAATAAAAACTTTAATTAGAAAAAGTTACCATTAACATTCATGTTGATGAATCTAGATTAAATAGTGCTAATGTATCTTATATGTAATGCTACATATAAGAAGCTCATTTCAGGGCGGTGCCTATGGCTCAGTGGGTAGGGCACCGGCCCCATATACCGAGGGTGGCGGGTTTGAACCCAGCCCCAGCCAAATTGCAACAAAAAAATAGCCGGGCGTTGTGGCAGGTGCCTGTAGTCCCGGCTAGTTGGGAGGCTGAGGCAAGAGAATTGCTTGAGCCCAGGATTTGGAGGTTGCTGTGAGTAGTGATGAGACAGCACTCTACCAAGGGCAACAGAGTGAGACTCTGTCTCAAAAAAAAAGAAGTTCATTTCAAACTCACCAAAATTCTGAAGGATGCCGGAATGTGATGAAGGAATAATTTGGTTACTGTCGTTTTCCAGTAACAATGGGTATTTTATCAACTCAGGGCTCCTTTGTAGGTTGGCTTGTGCATTGACTAAGATTTATATAAATAACATATTTTCAAATATTGAAACACAATAAATATAAACCATGAATTCTATATCAGGGAAAAGTACCCTTCAAGAATGAAGGGAAATAAAGACATTCTCACACGAGGCAAAACTAGAAATATTTGTCACTAGTAGCCCCATACACTTAAAGAATGGCAAAAGGAAAATCTTCAGGCAGAAAAAAAAATGGTAAAAGAGCAAATCTTGGATGAAAAAGATTTTTCTTCCTTCAAAAGCAGCAGAAATATAGATGTGGAGAAACTGGATCATTCATATGTACTTGGGAGTGTAAAATGGTATGGCCTCTCAGGAACACTGTTTGGCAGTTTCTTATAAAACTAAACATGCAATTACTATTCAATCAAGCATTTTCCTTCTTGGACATTTATTCAAAAGAAATCAAGACTTATGTTTACATAAAAATCTGTATATGAATGGCTATAGCAATTTTACTTGTAATACTCAAAAACCGACAACAACCCAGAAGTCCTTGAATGGGTAAATGAATAAACAAAGGGTGGTCTCTCTGTCCTATGGAAGAGTACTCAGCAATAAAAAATAAGGACTACTGGGCGGCGCCTGTGACTCAGTGAGTAGGGCGCTGGCCCCATATGCCGAGGGTGGCGGGTTCAAACCCAGCCCCGGCCAAACTGCAACCAAAAAATAGCCGGGCGTTGTGGCGGGCGCCTGTAGTCCCAGCTGCTCAGGAGGCTGAGGCAAGAGAATCGCGTAAGCCCAAGAGTTGGAGGTTGCTGTGAGCTGTGTGACGCCACGGCACTCTACCCGAGGGCGGTACAGTGAGACTCTGTCTCTACAAAAAAAAAAAAAATAATAAGGACTACTGATACATGCAACAAGTTAGGTGACTCTCCAAGGAATTAGGCTGAGGCAGGTGCAGTTATAAAAGAACAAGATGAGGCATCCCGGTGGAGAGGGAAGTGTTCATCTTGACCATAGTGGTGAGAATCGAACCTACTCATGACAAAATTGAATAGAACTAATTCACACTCACAAATCAATACAATCCAACTGGGAAATCTCAATGAGATCTATGGATTATATCAAAGTCAATATCCTGGTTGTGATGTTCTACTATAATTGGGCAAAATATTATTGAGAGTGTAATGCCAAAGGTCCTTCTCTGTATTACTTCTTACAACTATATTTGTATCTTAAACTACCATAAAATTAAAAGTTTCTTTTTTTAGAAAAGCTACCACTAACTTTATATTAAGGCTATCAGTAGATGTAGACTAAATCCTGCTACTAGTAGCATGCATCATTTCAAACTCACCAAAACTAGGAGGAATGGAGATAGATGGAGAGGTGGCATGTTGGCCACTGGCATTGTCCAATATTGAGGAATTCACTGTTCCACTGTTGCTTTCCATTCTGGTTTCTGCTGCTTTTTCTGGCTTTTCTATGATTATAACTTTTTCAAGTACTGAAAGACAAGAACTCTCAACTATGAATTCTATACTGGGTGAAATTAAAAGAAGAGGAAATAAAGACATCCTCACAAAAAGGAAAATTAAAGGAATTTGTCCCTAGTAGATTTACTAGTAGATTTAGCTACTTAAAAAAGCAGCTAAAGGAAAATCTTTGAACAAAAATGATATTACAAAAGAAATAATCTTGGAGTATCAAGAAGAATGATGGAAATATCAGAAATATATGTGTGGAAAAACTGAAAAACTGAATTACTGCTGCTAGAAATAAATAATGGTACAGCCTTTCTGGGAAACTGTTTGGCAGTTTCTTATAAAGTAAAACATGCTATTACCATAAGACCCAGAAACTGCAATCTTGGCATTCATGACAAAGCAATGAAAATTTATATTTACACAAAAATCAGTACATGATGTCCAAAAACTGGAAAGAAGAAAAACCAAACGTCCTTCAATGGGTGAATAGTTTTCAAAAAAAGAAAACTGTTCTATCTATACCATGGAAAGCTATTCATCAATTAGAAGGAACTCTTGAGAAACAAAAACTTATATTTATACAAAAATGTGAACATGAATATTCACAGCAGCTTTACTCTCAATAGCCAAAAACAGACAAAAAAAAAAAAAAACACAACTAACTTAAATGTCCTTCAGCAGGTGAATAGTCAAACAAAATGTAGTATATTCATACCATAGAATACTATTCAGCAATAAGAACAAACTATTAATACATGAAATAACTAGGATAGGTCTCCAGGAAACTAAGCTGAGTGGAAAAAAGCCAATCCCAAATATGACTCCACTGATGTAACAATCCGAAGACAAAATTATAGAGATGGAGAAGAGATCGATGGTAGCTAGGTGTTAGTCATCAGTCAAGGGTGCAGGGAAGGGTGATCTCAGGGTTACATATGGTTACCAAAAGGTATTAAGTTCGAGGGCTCCTTGTGCTGATGGAAGGGATCTCTACATTGACTGTGGTGGTGGACTCACAAACCTATTTATTCATGGAATAAAATCACATAGCACTAAATACACACACGAATGAATACAAGTAAAACTGGGACCGTCTCAATAAGATCTATGGATTGTAGCAATGTGAATATCCTAGCTGTGATATTTTGCTGTATTTTTTGCAAAATATTACTATTGATTGGGGGAAATTAAGGGTATACAAAATCTCTCTGTATTATTTCTTATATCTCTGCTTGATTCTGCAATATCTCAATCTGAAATTTTTAATTTTCCAAAGCTATCACTAAGAATTAATAATTTTGATGAATCTAGGTTAAAGAGCACTGCTTATATTATTTCTTATATCTGTGTGTGATTCTGAAATATCTCAATCTGCAAAGTTTAATTTTCCAAAGCTATCACTAAGAATTAATAATTTCGATGAATCTAGATTAAAGAGCACTACTTGTAATATGCGTCATTTTAAACTCACAAAATCTAGAAGTGGAGGAAACAGGTGAAGAGGCAGTATCTGGGCCTTGTATATTTCCCAACAGGGCTGGGTAATACATTGTCTGAGAGTTGCCTTCCATGTTGGTTTCTTTTCCTGGCATTTCTATAAGTACAAATTTTTCAACTGCTGCAAAACAAGAATGTTATAAGAATTCTTAAGAATGAATTCTATATGAAGTAAAACTACCTTTCTCAGAAAAAAAAGACAAAATAAAGTCTTTTCTTAAATAAACAACAAAAAAAAGAACTAAAAGAACTTGTCCCTAGCAGAGTTACCTGTGTAAAAGGTTAGCAGAAAGTTTTCAGATACAAGGAGTATGATAAAAGAAGGAATCTTGAAACATCAGGAAGGAAGAAAGAATACTGGAAAAATCAGAAATATGGATGTGAAGAAACTAGATCAGCCATATATTGCTGTTGGGGATGTGTAATAGATAGCACAGCCTCTCTGGAAAACTTTAAGGAAGCTTCTTATAAAACTAAACGTGCTATTGCCATAAGACCTAGCAATTGTTCTCTTAGAATTCATGATGGAGAAATGAAAGCTTATATTTAAACAAAAACCAGTTTATGAATGTTCATTAGCAGATTACTCCTAATACTAGTTATACTCCTAATACTAGATTACTCCTAATACTTTTTAGTTATATACTAAAAAGTGGGAGAAAATAATGTCCTTCAATGGGTAAATGGTTTGAAACAACTATTATACATTCAAACCATGAAAAACTATTGGGCAATAAAAATGGAGGAACTATTGATACACACAACAACCTGTATAAGGAATTATACTGACAGAAAAAGAAATCTACATACTATAAGATTCCCTTTATGTAAACACTCTTAAAGTGACAAAATTATAGAGGCCAGTGTTTGGCAAGGATTAGAGAACAGACATTGGGAAGGAAAGGGTGACCTAAGAGAGGTGTGAGTAGCTATAAAGAGCAAAATTAGGCAGCCTGGTGGTGACAGAAATGTGTCTTAACTGTAGTAGTAGGAATCAAACCTACTTGTAAGAAATTTACATAGAAATAAATATAAACACACACAAATTACTGCAATTAAAATCAAGGACATGTCAATAATGTGTGTATTATATCAATGTTGATATCCTGCTTGTGTTATTTACTACATCTTTACAAGATATTATTGTTAGGAGAAAAGGGCAAAGCATAAAGAGGATCATTTATGTTACTGCATAAAAATACATGTGACTTTATCGGTGGGACCACCTATGGTTCATTTTGCAAGGGTACATGTCAAATCTCTTAAGTGTAGAGTCTAAATGTCTTAACACAATAATTAAGAAAGTGAGGTGAAGGCTATGTTAACCAGTTTGATGTAAGCATTCCAAACTGTATATAAAATCAGCACATTGTACCCCATAAATGCATTAATGTATACAGCTATGATTTAATAAAAAATATTATTTCAAAGTTGAAAGCTGAATTTTAAAAATGAGCTACAACTAGCTTGTATTAAGGATGTTGATGGATCCAGATTCAATAGTACTACTTGTAATGGAGCATCTGAAACTCACCAAAATTAGTAGGGGGTAAGACAGATGAAGAGGAAGAACCGTGGTCATTGTCATTTCCCAAAAAAGTTGGGTAATTCACTGCCTCAGCATTGTTTTCCAGGCTGGTTTCTATTTTTGGCATATCTACAGAAAGAACATTTTTCAAGTACTTAAGAAGTGAACTCTCAACCATGCATTTATATGCATCAAAACTGTCCATAAGTAACTTATAGGAAACAGTCATTCTCATATGAAATAAAACAAAAATTATTTATCCCTCCTAGACATACCCTTAATGAAAGGCCAAAGGAAAATCTTCACACAGAAAGGATATAATATTACAAGATCATACGCTATTAAGGAAAAATAAATCAGTGGGACCTCACCTACGGTGCATATTGCAAGGGTACATGTCAAATCTATTAAGAGTAGAGTATAAATGTTTTAACACAATAATTAAGTAAGTGCGGTGAAGGCTATGTTAACTAGTTTGATGTAAACATTCCAAATTATATATAAAATCAGCACATTGTACCCCATAAATACATTAATATACATAGTTATGATTTAATAAAAAATTTTAAAAAATAAAAAAGATGAAAGGATATGATGAAAGAATGAATCTTTAAGCATTAGTGCTATTAAGGAAAAATAAAATTAAAAATAAAAAGATAAAAGGATATGATGAAAGAATGGATTTTTTAAGCACTAGGAATAAAGAATTATTGATAGAAATAGTAGAAATATGCATGAAGAGAAACTGGATCACTCAAACATTATTGATGAGGTGAAATGGTGCAGTCCCTCTGAAAAAGAAATTTAGCAGTTTCTTGTAAAACTAAATATGGATTACCATATGACCCAAAATTGTACATAAATTTATGTTTACACAAAAACTAGTGTACCAATGTTCAACAGTTGTACATCCATACCATGGAATAGTACTTAATAATAAAAATGGAGGAACTATGGATAGATGCATCAATTGGCATGAATTTCAAGAAAATCATGCTCAGTGAAGAAAAGCCACATCCAGAGGTGACACAGTATTTGATTCCACTTAAATAACAATATTCAAGTGACAAAATCATAGCAAGGGAGGTCAGATCACTGACTGTCAATGGTTAAGAAAAGAGAGTGTGGGCGGCGCCTGTGGCTCAGTGAGCAGGGCGCTGGCCCCATATACCGAGGGTGGCAGGTTCAAACCCGGCCCCGGCCAAACTGCAACAAGAAAATAGCTGGGCGTTGTGGCAGGCGCCTGTAGTCCCAGCTGCTCGGGAGGCTGAGGGAAGAGAACCACATAAGCCCAAGAGCTGGAGGTTACTGTGAGCCGTGTGACGCCACGGCACTCTACCTGAGGGTGGTACAGTGAGACTCTGTCTCTACCAAAAAAAAAAAAAAAAAAAAAGGGCAGCGCCTGTGGCTCAGTGAGCAGGGCGCCGGCCCCATATACCGAGGGTGGTGGGTTCGAACCCAACCCCGGCCAAACTGCAACAAAAAAATAGCTGGGCATTGTGGCGGGCGCCTGTAGTCCCAGCTACTTGGGAGGCTGAGGCAGGAGAATCACCTAGGCCCAGGAGTTGGAGGTTGCTGTGAGCTGTGTGATGCCACGGCACTCTACCAAGGGCAATAAAGTGAAACTCTGTCTCTACAAAAAAAAAAAAGAGAGAGTGTGGGAGGGAAAGGAGACCAGAGGGAGGTGCTTGTGGTTGATAAATGAGGGATCTTCGTGGTCGTGATGAAAATGTTCCGTATAGTAACTAGTGGTGGACACGAAACCAAACCAACTCATGAGATAAAACTGCATTAGAGTTAAATACACACACCTAAATGTGAATTTAATCAACATGAATGTCTTGGTTGTGATATCTTTTTTTTTAATTTTTATTAAATCATAACTGTATACATTAATGCATTCATGGGATACAATGTGCTGATTTTATATACAATTTGGAATGCTTACATCAAACTGATTAACATAGCCTTCACCTCACTTATTGTGTTAAGACATTTATACTCTACACTTAAGAGATTTGACAGCTCACATAATAAAATCCCAAAACTACAGATGTTGGCATGGATGTGGAGAAAGGGGAACACTTCTGCATTGCTGGTGGGAATGCAAACTAATACATTCCTTTTGGAAAGAAGTTTGGAAAACACTCAGGGATCTAAAAGTAGACCTGCCATTCGATCCTGGAACCTCTACGAGGTATATATCCTGGTTATGATATCTTAATTATAGTTCTGCAAGATGTTATCATTGGAGAAAATGGGTAAAGCACAAAGGGGATCTCTGTATAATTTCTTAGAACTACATGTCAATCTAAAATCTCAAAATAAAATGATTAATTAAAAAAAAAAGAGTTGTGGGCGGTGCCTGTGGCTCAGTCGGTAAGGCGCCGGCCCCATATACTGAGGGTGGCAGGTTCAAACCCGGCCCCGGCTGAACTGCAACCAAAAAATAGCTGGGTGTTGTGGCGGGCACCTGTAGTCCCAGCTACTCGGGAGGCTGAGGCAAGAGAATCGCTTAAGCCCAGGAGTTGGAGGTTGCTGTGAGCTGTGTGATGCCATGGCACTCTACCGAGGGCCATAAAGTGAGACTCTGTCTCTAAAAAAAAAAAAAAAAAAAAAAAAAGAGTTGCAAGAGGGACTTTACCTAACAATTGCAATCAGTGTAACCTGGCTTATTGTACCCTCATTGAATCCCCAACAATAAAAAATAAATAAATAAATAAAGAGTTACCACTAACTTGGATTAAGAATGTTGATGGAAAAATAAACTCTCAACCATAAATTCTATATGCAGCAAAACAATTCTGAAGAAAGTAGGGGAAATATATTTTTGCATGAAAGAAAACTAAACAATCTTAAAGAGAGACAAAAGAAAATTATTCCAACAAGGAATTTAAGAAAGAAGGAAATCTCCTCCATTGGGAAGGAAGAAAGATTAATAGAACAGAAATATGAATATGGGGAAACTAGATCACTCATACATTCCTGGCAGAAATGGAAAATGGCGAAGATTCCCAGAAAAACTGTTTGGAAGTTTCTTATAAAATTAAATGCACTATTACCGTAAGACCCAGAAATTGTACTCTTTGCATTCAAGACACAGAAATTAAGACTTCTATTTACACAAAAACTGTCCATGAATATTTATAACAGCTTCACTGCTAATACCCAAAGCCTAGAAAAACAAAGATATCCTTTCAACGGGTGAATGGCTAAACAAACTGATACAGCCATACCATGAAATATAATTCAGAAGTCAAATTGAGCCCTTCATCCAAGGGGGATGCTGTATACCCATTTGCGGGGCCCATTAGGTGAGTGATCAACTACAACTTGAACTTTACCTTAGAAATGCAAGCAATGTAACCTAACCATTTGTACCCTCATATTAATCTGAAATTAAAGAAAAAAGAAAACTTATGTTCACACAAAAAGCTGTATACAAAAGTTCACAGCAGCTTTTTTCTTAACAGCCAAGAACCGGAAATAATCCACATGTCCTTCAGTAAGTAAATGGTTATAAATCAACTTTGGTATATGCATATGATGGAATATTGTCAGTGATAAGAAATAAACTATTAATACACACAACCTGCATGACTCTTTTTTTTTTTTAACCTGCATGACTCTTAAGTGAATTAGGCTGAATGTAAAATTGTTTACAAGTCCTCAAAGGGCTATATATTGTATGATTCCATTTATACTACATATAATACCATTAAAATGACACAATTAGAGTGATAGAGAATAGATCATGTTTATTAACGATGAGTTCTGGGGAAAGGATGTGACTATTAAACGGTAACATGAGAGAGTTCTTTGTGGATTTGGAATAATTCTGGATTATGAAATGGTTACTTGAGTCTACCCATGTGATAAAATATCACTGAACTGGACACCAAAAACAGACAAAGAGAGCACATAAATACTAGTGAAATCTAAATAATGCATCTGCCTGGGTTAAAAGTATTATATCATAGTCACCTTTCTGGTTTTGACCGTATACTGAGGTTATGTAACATTATTGAAAGAAGCTGGCTGGAGAGCACACAGAGACTTTATACTGTAATTTTTGCAACCCTTGTGAGTCTTAAACTTTTCAAAATAAAAAAGTAATTTTAAGTTTTTTTTAAAAAGTAAAAACAGAGAAAACTGTTGATACATGCAATAACCTGGATAGGTTTTCAGAGAATTATGCTAAATGAAATGACATAAATTGACATTTATGCTAAATGTCAATCCCTAAAGATTACATACTGTAACATTTCTCTAATATTCTTGAAGAGCCAAAATTATAAACAGAGAACATATCAGTAGTTTCTAGGTGTTAGGGATGGGGTAGGCTGGAAGGGAAAGGTGACGTGAGGGGAGTGATTGTGATCAATTATCAAAGTGTAAGATGAGGCATCCTTGCAGTGATGGAAACGTTCTGTATCTTGACCATGGTGGTGGATTTCAAACTTACCCGTGTGATAAAACTCCACAGGACTAAATATACACATACAAATTAATACAAGAACACCTAGGAATATCTTGGCAATATCTGCGCATCATCTCGATGTCAATATATGGTTGTGATATTTTACTTTTAAAGATATCATCATTAGGGAAAATGACCAAAGGATAAACAAGATCTCTGCATTACCTCTTAGAACTATGTGTGGATCTAAAATTATCACCATCTAAAAAGTTTAATTTAAAAAGAGTCACACCAGCTTGCACTAAGAATGTTGGTGAATATAAATTAAACAGTGCTGTTTGTAATCTGTACCATACCAAACTCACCAGTATTAGGATTGTAAAGAGGTGAATAGAGTGTATGTTGGCCACTGTTATTTCTGAATAAAGGTGAGTAATTCATTCTCCCAGGTCTGTTCCCAAGGTCAGTTTCTTCGTTTACTGGCATTTCTATAAATACAAATATTTTCAAGCACTCTAACACAGAACTTTCATCCACAAACTCTATACTAGGGAAACAATCCTTCGAGAAAGAAGGAGAAATAAAGACATTCATACGCTAAGGAAAACTAAAACAATCTGTCCCCAGCAGAATTACCCTTAAAAGAAGGTTAAAAGAAAATCTCCAACCAAAAAGTTAAATATAAAGGAAGAAATTTGGGATCATCAGGAAGGAAGAAAGAACAGAAATTCTCTGCTCTATGTAGCTGGCAGGAATGTCAAGTGGTACAGCCACACTGGAAAACAGTTAGGAATTTTCTCATAAAACTAAATGTGTATGGGTCCAAACTTAACAAATTGTGTACATTTAATACGTGAATTTTTTACATATCAATTACTATGGTTTGACTGTGTCCCCTTCAGAATTCAGGGGCTGCTGATGTGATAGCACGTGTATTAATAGACTGGGCCTTTCAGAGGTAATTTAGGCCATGAGGGCTCTTCCCTCATGATGGATTAAAGACCTTAGAAGGGAAGGAGAATTTACACAGCATTTTGTGAACTTGTCCTTCTATCTCCTCCCATGTGAGGACACAGCATTCCTCCCCTCCAAAGGACGCAGCCCTCAGCAGACAAATGAACCTGCTAGTCTTGGTCTTAGACTTCCCAGCATCCACAACTGTGAGAAACTAAATATCTGTTCTTTACACATTACCTAGTTGGTGGTATTTTGTTAGAGCAGAAAAAAAATGGACTAAGATATCAAATTGTATCTCAATAAAGAGGTTTGTTTTAAAAAAATAAACGTCCAATTAACATACAACCAGCAATTGTACTCTTGGGTATTCGTGTTAGAGAAATGAAGATGTATATTTATACCAAAACCAGAACATAAATTTTCATAGCAACCTTATTCCTAATAGCTCAAATCTGGGGAGAAGAACCCTAAAATTTCCTTCACTAGATGAAAGGTTAAATCATGGTATACCTATACCATAGAATAGTACTCAGCAACAAGGAGAAGACTACTGATACGTACTTGGTTGAATCTCCAGGGAACTAGGTTGAGTGAGAAAAGCCGCTACCAAAAGGTTATATACTAAATGCAACCAATTATATAACAATATTGAAATGACAAAATTGTAGAGATGGAGAACAGGTCATGGTTGCCAAGGATTAGGAACAGGTGAGTGGGGGAAGGGCAGGCCTCCAAAAGGGGAAGGGTTTGGTCATAAAAGGGCAACGTGTGAACCTTCTGATGACAGAACCATTTTGCATCTTGACTATGAGGGTGAACATACAAACCTTCTCATGTAATAAAACTGCAAAGAACTAAATTCACAAACACACGAATGAATCACTATAACCTTACAAGATGCTACCACTGGGAGAAATTTGGGAAAGGGAACTATTTCTTCCAACTGTGTGCAAATCTACAATGATCTTGATATTAAACTTTTAATGTAAAAACTAACACTAATTGGCATCAAGGATCTTTTTAAATCTAAATTAAAGGATGATGCTTTTGATAATATGTTATCATTTCAAACTCACCAGAATTAGGACGGATGCAGAAAGATGAATTAATACGTGGGTTCATATTCTCATTTTCCATTAAACCCGAGTAATTCACCATACCAGGGTTATTTGGCAAATCATGTGCACGTGACAGAATTGCTGTAGGCACTCCCGGAGGAGCTCGAGCAGGTGAGATCTCACCACTGGTATTATTATCACCTTCGTTGAAAAAACACGATAGTTTGGAGAGAACAGGAAATGAGTTGGCCTGTACGAAATGCGGATTTAATGAATGTGAAGAGACAATTCTGGGGAGTGGTGGACTCGCCCTTTGGTCTGGCTGCTGAAACTGACGAGATGCTTCTACTGGGTTGACCCAGGCAGGAGGTTCCTTCCTTGCCTCTGGGAATGGTGAACTACAATTCACCTGTCCACAGTAAAGAGAACAAAATGAATTAAGCTCTTCTCTTAGGTTCCAGCACTTCAATGTCTCCATGAGATATACATACAATGCAATCAAAACATTTTTGTGTAAATTCCAATTACCTCTAAAGTGACATCAACCCCATATAAATCAACTGTGACTAAAAATGAGGATTTAAAGCATTCATACTTATTTTCCTTGAACCAGCATTTTCCATTGTTAAGGGTAAATGCTTATTTTCATGATATGTTTTTAATTCATCTTCAACCTTACACTTTAATTGCATTTTCCCCATGATGTTTACTAACATAAAAATCCTCAGCATAATTTATCAAAGCTTAACTTCAGCATTCTTCTAACAGTTTTAGCGCCCCATCTGCTAATTAAAGTTAAGTAGAGATCAGCCTTGCTAATCTCATGTTTACTAGTTCTAGTCACTTCTGATTGTTATCTTTAAAAACTAAAGATTTATCCAAAAAAATTAACAAACTAGAGATTATCAAAGGTGTATTTAGTATTCTAAGAATATTTTTATAATACTTACACATTTTACAAGCATTGATTTCTCCCAAGATTGTTGCATTTTTGAAAGAATTCCACACAGCTGGCTAACCTGCCTGTTCATGTTTTCGATGGCTTCTTGTAAATTCTGAGATAGTAAAAAAAAAAAAAAATAGTAGTTCTATATCAAAAGAAAAGCAACATGCAAAAATACCATTCAGTCAAATGTTAACTGCTAGACACAACAAAATTTCTCAAGCCCTCAGAAGCATCTTGCTTCCTACTTGAGGCCTGGTTGTAGGTAACATAGAGCCAAGTGGCTGAGCTAAAGAGCCCCAACTTTTCCTTCACACAGTTGTTGAGAAAGTTCTAATGCTAGAAAAGAATGTACCACACTTCCAGGGATGTCCAATCTGTGACCTCTGGGCTGCATGCGGATTATGTGACAACTGTTTTGTTTATCTGTGGTGTCAGTTATCATGAAAATTACCCATGGACCTTTTTGGTTTGCTCATCAGCTTTCATTAGTGTCAGTGTATTTAACGTGTGGCCCAAGACCACTCTTATTCTTCCAATGTGCAACAGAGAAGAAAATAGGCTGGACACATCACACTGATGATGGAGTCATTTCACATCAAGGAAGGCACTATTTTAGGAAAGAAATATTCAAATCTGCTAATAGGCTAAAGACTCACTCTCCATATGACTCATGAACATTGTAAGTCATTATCATGTTCAAATAACACACACACATATATATATACATAAAAGTCTATAGACAGTGAACATTCTACTCCAGAAAGAAGATTGAGCCAACTATAACAGATGTGACTTTTGACTTCAAAGTATTTTAAAATCATGCAGTCAACAATTAACCATAAAACTATTAAGTACACATCCCTATATGCCAATTGGGCACGTGACTGGTAAAAACCTGAGGATTCTTCTTAAAATACACAGACATTTCAGGCAGAAAGTATACTTAAACAAAAGGCCAGAAACGTTTCCTCATTCATTCATTCAAATCAACATTTATTGAGGGCCTACCACCTGTCAGAACTACGTTGCTAGGTGCTGGGAACCTGGACTTAGGAAAAAAGCTCCTGTCCTAGAGGAACCCCCATCTCAGCTGGGGACAGAGACAAGTAAAGAGGCCAGTCCAACAGAGACCAAGGGATTCACAGTACGGACCAGTGGTTCCCAAAGTGTGATCCATGGAGGGGCAGCGTTGACACCACCTGCAAGCCAGTTAGAGATCCAAACCCTCAGGCTCCACCCCGCACCTACTGAGTTGGGCACTCCGAGAGTGGGGGCACCAGTCTGTGGATTAATAAGCCCTCCAGTGATCCTGAAGGTCACTTAAGTGTGAGGACCACTGGCCGGCGGCTCTGAGATAAACAGCGCAGGCTCTAGGAAAACGAGGTTGGAGCCAAATACTAGAGTTCTGCTGCTTACCCACTATGTGACCTTGGGCAAGTTACTCAACTTCTCTGTGCTTCTATTTCTTTATGTAGGGAATCAGATAAAAAATCTCTCTTAGGGTTCTTTTGAGGACAGCAGCCTTGCTATGGTGTTATGCTAACGCTGACAGTGACAGACTACATGATGCTGGTCCAACAGCGCTCAGTGGTATCATCACATCACCACTGTCACTGCCATTTCATGCCGTGACACAGGTCAGAACAGGAGGCTAAGCGTGCACAGAGGAGCAGGACCTAACCCAGGAGGGCCTTTCAGAGAAGGTGATGTGAGTTGAGAACGAGAAGCTGAGAAGATGTTTGCCAGGTGAAGACGTGTGGACAGGCACACGGGCAGGAGGAACAGCGTATTCAAAAACACCCGGAGAGAAAAGGAAGCCAGATATATGGACAGTACTATCATGATGGCACAGGAGCTGGGTTTGCACAGGAGGGAGAGCGCTAAGTGACAAGAAATGAGGGATGGGAGGCGAGAGGCCTGGCTTTTCCAAGCCATGAGAAGGGGAAGGAGTGACAAGGACAGGAATGGAGCCCAAGGGGACGCCCAGCGGAGGGCAGTGTCTGAGCACAGGAGAGAGGGGCAGATGCAGAAACCAGAGCAGGTGTCAGCCCTGACAGTGGAAGAACCTTTCCGTCACAGTGGTCAGGGAGGGGTGAGGAGGAGGACAGAGTTGGCCATATGGTGGCCTGTCGGAACAGGAACAAGACGTAGAGAGGAGGATTGTTCTAGGAGAGAATGGACAGGACAGGGGGGTCTGAAGCGTGCAGGGGTCCCTGGGACTTGTGAAGGGTGACAGGGCAAGGACAGCCAGCAAAGGGTATCCACCTCCACTCCCAGTCTGAACAGGGCCTGGATGGGGGGTGGACAGAAGAGGGTGCTGGGCTAGGACAAGCCACTCAGTGGAGGGACTGGAAGAAAGGAGAGCAGGCAGAAGCATCTAGAATGCAGGCAAGAGGCAGAGGAAGGAAAGAGCCAGCACTTGGGGCAATGGAGAGGAGCCCTCAGGGCCATTTCAGCCTTGGGCACTTTCCATCCTAGATGCTACCCGAGCTTGCCCTGTGCTGAGCAGACCTAGGTCACCGCAAAGGACCCTCAGGCAACGGGTAAGGCAAGGAGGAGAGCCCGCACCTCCCTCCAGCCCGCCTGAGCCCTCCTTCCTCTCCACCTGGCCAGCTGTACATGTCCCTTGGACACATTCCACTTCTGTCCTTTTTATGCCCTAACTCCATCTTGCTAAGGGCTGTCAACACTCTCCCTTTAAAACAGGAAGCTCAGCTGAAAGAGTTTAGTGATAATTGCAAAACCCCAGCTCCCCCTTGTAAGCACTCCCCTTACCAGGTGTTGGCTCTT
Organism: Nycticebus coucang; assembly: GCF_027406575.1. NCBI lineage: Eukaryota > Metazoa > Chordata > Mammalia > Primates > Lorisidae > Nycticebus > Nycticebus coucang. The sequence goes on from NC_069804.1 coordinate 16,797,994, forward strand.
GTCAAATTTGGCTTGCATTAAGGACTCCCCCTCCCCTTCCGAAAGCCCCTTCTGAAAGGTTTCCACCCCCACTTCTATGGGTTGAGAGACTTTGAGGTGTGAACCTGCTCTCAGTGCAGTCCATCAACAAAGCACCCTTGCTTAATTTGGACTTAGTGTGCTGGCGTTTCTCCATTCCACTCATTTCAGGTATGACATTGAGTTACATTTAAAGATGGTGCATACCATTTAACATCCTTAACATCTCACTAATGACAATGACCCAGACAAACCCTTTCACTTTTCTTTTTTTTTTTTTTTTTTTTTGCAGTTTTGGCTGGGGTTGTGTTTGAACCCGCCGCCTCCAGCATATGGGGCTGGCACCCTACTCCTTTGAGACACAGGCGCCACCCACCCTTTCACTTTTCAAAGTGTGTGTTAGCTCATTTCATTCAAGAAACTTTATATGTTAAGAAGCATTTGTTCCATTTTTAAGAAACTTCGATTACCTCTGGGGTAGGGAGCTCACGAAATTCCTGGTAAGCACATACCTCTGTCGATCTCTAGCAACATGCTAATTTTTAAGAAATGCCCTCAAAACAAAACACATACTTTGACAAAACATTGATGGGCTGCCATTTTGTTTCAATTGACATATCTTGATATCTCAATTTAAATACCATATGGTCTGGGCAGTGCCTTTGGTTCAGCGAGTGGGGTGCTGGCCCCATATACCGAGGATGGCGGGTTCAAACCCAGCCCTAGCCAAACTGCAACAACAACAAAAAAAAATAGCCAGGCTTTGTGGTGGGCGCCTATAGTCCCAGCTGCTCGGGAGACTGAGGCAAGAGAATCACGTAAGCCTAAGAGCTGGAGGTTGCTGTGAGCCATGTGATGCCACGGCACTCTATCTAGGACAGTAAAGTGAGACTCTGCCTCTACAAAAAAAAAAAAAAAAAAAAAACATAAATACCATATGGTCAATATACTAAAAGATTATGTTAGAAAAATTAAATATCAATCTAGATGAAAAATGCTTAACTCATCAGTTATGGGCTTTTTTTATTGTTGGGGATTCATTGAGGGTACAAGAAACCAGGTAACACTGATTGCATTTGTTAGGCAAAGTCCCTCTTGCAGTCGTGTCTTGGCTTTTTAAAAAGAAAAAGCTGCAGAAATCATTTTTATTTCAGATTTTTCACTTTGGGAAACTGTTCTAACTAGAATTTTTTTTTTAAAGTGTACCACAGTGGGGTGATAATCATAGAAAATTTGACACAGCAAAATTTCTATTAATAGTACAATGAGACAGTTGGAGGCTTGGGAAGATGGTAGCCAAGTAACAGCTTCTTTGGGGCATGGTGAGATTGGGGAGAGAAGACTCCAGGCACCTCTGGCGTATGGGCTTTGCCCAGAAAAAACCCTTTGGGGATGCAGGGAGGCAGTGAGAGACTTCTGGACCCCAGGAGGAGGACAAAAGAAGTGGAGAAGTGGCAAGTGGTCATGTTCAGTCTGATGTTCAGTCTGAGGCCGTGGTGGGTGCCACGGCTGTAGCTACAGCAACAGCAAAATTGCAGATGGGGAAGGCCTTCCCTGTAGATTGTTTTCTTTTTGTGGACTTGGGAACTTGGTTGAGCTACCTTGGGAGACCTTGGGCAAGTGTGCAAGTGACTTTTAGCGTTCTCCAGAGTCCAGGACTGAGCTGCTGGGCTGGAAAAGAGCTTTCATTGTTTGGTTTTGGGCTGCGTGCAGCCATTGTAGGCTCCTGAAGGCTCTGTCCTCAGGGTCCCAGAGCAAGGCCTGTGCTGGGAGACCTTAGATGAGTAATCAAGTGACTTTGAACAGTGCCCAGAGGCCAGGACTGAGATACCAGGGAAGAGAGAGGATTTCATTGTTTGGCAGTAGGAGAGCTGTCTTGCAGCCTCAGCCCTCAGGGGCTGATAAGTGGCCAGCCGCTTTAGGAGAGATCCCAGCAACACATGCTTTCCTGAGAAAGCATCTGCTTAGCCAAGGGTGGAGGTTTAAAGTGTCTTTTAAGCAGGCTGAAGAGAGAATCAGGCTCTCAACCCTGCTTGGTTAGAGGACAAAGTAGCCAATAGAGGCCTCCAGTCTCCATCTTACACAGCTGTATCAGCATTATGATTAGCATCTAATACCCCACTATATGTATATTGTTTGGTTTTGTTTTCTTTTTTTATTTCAACTTTTTCCTCCTAGATTTTTCTTTTTCTTTTTTTCTCCATTTTTTGAATGTAAATATAATTTTTCACTGTTACCTACTTTAATAACAAGAGCTTCACTTTTCCTAGTTTTTCTGCCCCTGTTATTTGTTTTTTCTCCCAATTTTATCCTGTAAGGTTTTTTTGTTTGGTTGGTTTGGTTTGATTTATAGTATTTTTGTTTTTCTTTTCTATTTGGTGGAGGTGGGATACTGTGTCTGCCCAGGCTGGCAAAGACCTGCAGACCTTAAGGGAACCACCCAACCCAGCACCCCCAGAGGTTGGGGGTTTTTAAGGTATGGGTCAAAGTACCCTACTGTACACCTCTATTATTCCTGTCTCCCTCTTTCTGTGCCTCTCTTCTTTTTGTCAATCTTCCCTTTTACTCACTCTCTTTCCTTTCTCTTTTTTCTTTTTTTTAATCTTTTTTCCCTTCTCGCTCTTCAATCATCTCATCCTTTTAGTCCTATACTAAAAGGACTTATTAACACCTTATGTTAGAGGCACAGTAACTTAAAGAGCAGAGGAAGTGAAAGGAAAACTAGAGCAAGGAAACAAACAAAAGAAAACACTCATGAGGAAGACACAGCAGAAAAATCCTGGCAACATGAAAAGCCAGACCAGAGAAACTCCCCCAAGGGACCACGAGGTAGCTGATGCAGAGGATTTCATCCATAAAGAAATGTTAGAAATGACAGAAGGGGAATCTAAAATATAGACGATAAAAAACAATGAAGGAAATTGCTGAGAATGTAGAAAATAACCAAAAGGAAATCCAAACACAGAATCAAATAAGAGATGAACGATATGAAGAATATAGAAAGGATATAGCAGAGCTAAAAGAATTGAAGCAGTTAATCAGGGAATGTAAAGATGCAATAGAAAGTATCAGTAACAGATTAGACCATGCAAAAGAAAGAATCTCAGAGGTAGAGGACAAAGCTCTTGAGCTAGCTCAGATACTTAAAGAGTCAGAGAAAAAGAGAGAGAAAGCAGAACACTCACTGACAGAATTATGGGACTTCATGAAGCGTTCAAACATATGAACTACAACAGGGGTCCTCAAACTATGGCCAGTGGGCCACATGCAGCAGTGTGATTGTATTTATTCCCATTTTGTTTTTTTACTTCAAAATAAGATATATGCAGTGTGCATAGGAATTTGATCATAGTTTTTTTAAAAAAAACTATAGTCCAGCCCTCCAACAGTCTGAGGGACAGTGAACTGGCCCCTTGTTTAAAAAGTTTGAGGACCCCTGAACTAGAGGTATCCCAAAAGAAGAAGAAGGATGCCCAAGAGGAATGGAAGGCATACTGGAGAAAATTATAAATGAAAATTTCCCAAATATCACCAAAGATTCTGACATACTCCTTTCAGGGGGATATCAGATCCCAGGTTGTCTCACCTCAAATAAAGCTTCTCTAAGACACATTGTGATGAACCTGTCCAAAGTCAAGACAAAAGAAAAGATTCTGGGCGGCACCTGTGGCTCAGTGAGTAGGGTGCCAGCCCCATATACTGAGGGTGGTGGGTTCAAACCTGTCCCCAGCTAAATTGCAACAAAAAAGTAGCTGGGCATTGTGGTGGGCACTTGTGGTCCCAGCTACTTGGGAGGCTGAGGCAAGAGAATCACCTAAGCCCAGGAACTGGAGGTTGCTATGAGCTGTGTGACACCATGGCACTTTACCGAGGGCGATAAAGTGAGACTCTCTCTCTACAAAAAAGAAAAGAAAAGAAAAGACTGCAGGCTGCAAGGAGTAAGCGCCAATTGACCTACTTGGGCAAACCTGTCGGGGTGACTGCAGACTTCCCAAATGAAAATTTCAAGCCAGAAGACAATGGTCTTTAATCTACTTAAACAAAACAATTTCTAGCCCAGAATTCTATATCCTGCTAAGCTAAGCTTTAAAATTGACAAGAAAGAAAGAAAGAAAGAAAGAAAGAAAGAAAGAAAGAAAGAAAGAAAGAAAGAAAGAAAGAAAGAAAGAAAGAAAGAAAGAAAGAAAGAAAGAAAGAAAGAAAGAAAGAAGAGAAAGAAAGAAAGAAAGAAAGAAAGAAAGAAAGAAAGAAAGAAAGAAAGAAAGAAAGAAAGAAAGAAAGAAAGAAAGAAAGAAAGAAAGAAAGAAAGAAAGAAAGAAAGAAAGAAAGAAAGAAAGAAAGAAAGAAAGAAAGAAAGAAAGAAAGAAAGAAAGAAAGAAAGAAAGAAAGAAAGAAAGAAAGAAAGAAAGAAAGAAAGAAAGAAAGAAAGAAAGAAAAGAAAGAAAGAAAGAAAGAAAGAAAGAAAGAAAGAAAGAAAGAAAGAAAGAAAGAAAGAAAGAAAGAAAGAAAGAAAGAAAGAAAGAAAGAAAGAAAGAAAGAAAGAAAGAAAGAAAGAAAGAAAGAAAGAAAGAAAGAAAGAAAGAAAGAAAGAAAGAAAGAAAGAAAGAAAGAAAGAAAGAAAGAAAGAAAAATATTGACAGACAAATAAAATCTTTTCTTGAAATGCAAATATTAAGAAAGTTTGCCACGGCGGCGCCTGTGGCTCAGTGAGTAGGGCGCCGGCCCCATATGCCGAAGGTGGTGGGTTCAAACCCAGCCCCGGCCAAACTGCAACAAAAAAATAGCCAGGCGTTGTGGAGGGCGCCTGTGGTCCCAGCTGCTCGGGAGGCTGAGGCAGGAGAATTGCCTAAGCCCAAGAGTTGGAGGTTGCTGTGAGCTGTGTAATGCCATGGAACTCTACTGAGGGCGATAAGGTGAGACTCTGTCTCTACAAAAAAAAAATTAATTAATTAAAAAAAAAAAAAAAGAAAGTTTGCCACAATACCACCAGCTCTACAGGAAGTACTTTCACCTGTTCTACACACTGATCACCACAATGAACTGCCAGCAAAGTAATCACTCAAAAACTAAAGGACAGAACCTAGCTTCCACAACGATGCAAAAGATAAAACTAAGCAATGGACTTTAACAAAATAAGATGACTAGAACACCACCACACTTATCAATTTTCTCAATAAATGTTAATGGCCTGAATTCCCCACTAAATAGGCATAGACTGGCTGATTGGATAAAAAAAAAAAAAAAAAAAAAACAAGCCATCCATTTGCTGTCTGCAGGAAACACACTTAGCCTCAAAGGATAAATTAAAACTCAGCATTAAAGGATGAAAGACAATTTTTCAGGCAAACAGAATGAAGAAGAAAAGAGGGGTTGCAATTTTATTTTCAGATATAAGCAACTACAGTAAGAAAAGACAATGATGGACATTTCATATTGGTCAAGGGAAAAATAGAACAAGAAGACATTTCAATTCTAAATATTTATGCATCCAACTTAAATGCTCCCAGATTTCTGAAACAGACCTTAACTAGTCTGAACAATATGATACCCCATAACACCATAATTGCAGGTGACTTTAACACTCCTCTTACAGAACTTGAAAGATCTTCTAAACAGAAACTAAACAAAGATACGAGGGACTTAATTGTGACTCTAGAACAACTATTTTTGATGTACCTATATAGACCACTCCATCCCAAAGCTAAAGAATATACATTCTTCTCATTGGCCCATGGAACCTTTCCCCCAAATCAATCATATCTTAGGACACAAAACAAACCTCAACAGAATCAAAAGAATTGAAATTTTACCTTGTATCTTCTCAGATCACAAGATCTAAAAGATGGAACTCAAGTCCAACAAAAACCTTCAACCACACATAGACATGGAAATTTAAAAACCTTATGCTGAATGACAGTTGGGTGCAGGAAGAGATAAAAGAGGAAATAATTAACTTTCCTGAGCATAATAACAATGAAGACACAAGCTACCAAAACCTGTGGGATACAGCAAAAGCAGTCCTGAGAGGAAAATTTATCACTTTAGATGCCTACATCGGAAAAACAGAAAGAGAGCACATCAACAAACTCACAAAATATCTCATGGAACTGGAAAAGGAAAAACAATCTAAGCCTAAACCCAGTAGAAGAAAAGAAATACTTAAAAATTAAATGAGAAATTAATGAAATTGAAAACAAAAGAATCATTCAGAAAATTAATGAAACAAGGTGTTGGTTTTTTGAAAAAATAAAATAGATAAATCTTTGGCGAGACTAACTAGAAATAGAAAAGTAAAATCTCTAGAAACCTCAATCAGAAATGATAAAGAGGAAATAACAGATGCCACAGAGATATAAGAGATTATCTCTAAATACTACCACAAACTCTATGCCCAGAAATTTGACAATGTGAAGGAAATGGATCAATATTTGGAATCACACCCTCTCCCTAGACTTAGCAAGAAGAAATAGATCTCCTGAACAGGCCAATTTCAAGCACTGAGATCAAAGAAACAATAAAAAATCACATAACCAAAAAATGCCCTGGTCCAAATGGCTTCACACCAGAATTCTATCAAAACTTTAAGGAAGAGCTTATTCCCATACTGCAGAAATTATTCAAAAAAATTGAGGACGAAGGAATCTTCCTCAACACATTCTACGAAGCAAACATCACCCTAATATCAAAAACTAAAAAGGAGAACTTCAGACCAATTTCACCAATGAATATAGATGCAAAAATTCTCAACAAAATCCTAGCCAATAGATTACAGCTTCTCACCAAAAAATTCATACACCATGATCAAGTAGGTTTCATCCGTGGGATGCAAGGCTGGTTTAACATACGCAAGTCCATAAACATAATTCACCATATGAAAAATGCAAAAACAAAGACCATATGATCCTCTCAATAGATGCAGAAAAAACATTTGATAAAATCCAGCATCCTTTTCTAATTAGAAAACTGAAGAGTATAGCCATGGGTGGCACATTTCTTAAACTGACTAAAGCCATCTATGACAAATCCACAGCTATTATTTTACTGACTGGAGTAAAACTGAAAGCTGTTGCACTTAGAACTGGAACCACACAAGGTTGTCCTCTGTCACCATTACCATTCAACACAGTGCTGGAAGTTCTACCCAATACAATCAGGCAAGAGAAGGAAATTAAAGAGCATCCAAATGGGAGCAGTGGAAGTCAAACTGATGGTATGATCTTATATTTAGAAAACCCCCAAGACTCAACCACAAGATTCCTAGAAGTGATCAAAAAATACAGTAATGTCTCAGGATATAAAATCAATGTCCAGGGCATGCCTGTGGCTCAGTTGGTAAGGCGCCGGCCCCATATAGAGAGGGTGGCGGGTTCAAACCCGGCCCCGGGTGAACTGCAACCAAAAAATAGTGGGGCATTGTGGCAGGCGCCTGTAGTCCCAACTACAAGGGAGGCTGAGACAAGAGAATCGCTTAAGCCCAGGAGTTGGAGGTTGCTGTGAGCTGTGTGATGCCATGGCACTCTACCGAGGACCATAAAGTGAGACTCTGTCTCTACAAAAAAAAAAAAAATCAATGTCCACAAATAATTAGCCTTTGTATATGCAAATAACAGCCAAGATGAGAGGCTAATCAAGAACACAATCCCCTTCATAGCAGCTTCAAAGAAAATGAAATACCTAGGCATATACCTAACAACAGAGGTAAAGGACCTCTATAAAGAAAATTATGTGGGGCAGAGACAAGATGGCTGACTGAAGCCAGCTTTCCACAGAGGCTCCCATCCAGAAGGAGAGTTAAAGGATGGAAATTTAGCAAGTAACCTGGTGGGTTAGAGCTGCACCAAGAGAGAAGGTTGAAGAATGCAAATCAACCCCGCTGAGGCGAGCTGCGACCCCAAGGATACAAACAAAAGGTACAAAATCCATCACCAAGCAGACAGGAGTCCTCTCCCCCATGAGAATGGCTTGGAGTGCCCCACAAACAAACGAGCAGAGTTCAAAGGTCCTCGCACTACACTCCACAGGAGAGACCCTCTGAAAACTGGACCTACCTCCCCTACTAGGGTGCTGCAGCGTTCTCCTGCCAGGCATAAAACTGTATATATTCTCTACCTGCAATTCTGAGCTGCCAGCACTCCCCTTCACTCTCACTCTGAGGTCTGGAGGCCTATACCCCAGGAGTCCAGATTCTTGAGTAATTTCTCAAGGGGTGTGGACAGGGCCTAGACTGAAGCTGGTCAGTGCTGATTCTGCGGCACAGGAGTGAGGAGAGGACAGTCAGCTGAGAGGGAACCACACCAGAGCGGCGGTGCCCCAAGGCGCACAGCAGCAGCCCTTTTGGCAACAATAGGGCTCCCAGATATACTGAAGCCACACCCCCTGTCTCCCTGGGCAACCAGAGGAGGCCAGGCATCTTCTCAGGTGACAACCACTGCAGAACAGATCTGGGACGGAAATGCATGCCCCATGAGTAAAGGGTTTGCCTGAGGTGGTACCGGCCTGGGTGGAGCCCAGGGACGAGAAAACGCACATGCACAGCCAGGAAATTCCCAGGACGGGGCTGACCCAGAGGAATGCTTTACTGAGCCTAAGATGCACCCAGCCCTCAGGGGATCGTCAGCCTATAGACAAAGGAAGGCAGGAGGCTAGAACTGACAGCTAACCAAATACAAACCTTCAGGAAGAAAAAGAGAGGGTCTGAGACGCAGGCTCTGGGAACTCAAAACAGCTTCTCTTCTGCAGGGGAATTTAGCAGGGACAGAAACAAATTCCTGCAAAGTTGTTCTGTTCTGTTCTGTCAGTAACATCAATCAGGGCGGGGCTGGAACTGAGTGAACACCCCCCAGCCTCCATCAAGTGTCCGAAGTTGTCAGGCCTCACCTCCCCCTGCTGGATAGAGGTAGACTGCAGTGGCCTGGCTGAGCAGATATAGATTTCCTTGTGATTTAGGTAGGTGCAACCCCTGGAGTATCTGTTCACTATGGGCAACTGGGTCACAGCCCTGCAGGGCTATCAGTGACTGGATGTGACAGAGGTGCAAGGTGGGGAAGGAGGCATCAACCTTCCCAGACTCATCTATTTGCTGGGGGGGGGTCCTCCTGACTTCACGGAGCACTGGAGCAAGTAATATCTGAGTTTTCACCAGACCCCTGCGATCCAGTTGCCAGAGAACTCTTAAACTCTCCCACCTGAGACAGGTGCTGATTGAGACAAGTGATTTGGAGCTTTTGAAATGAACCAATCACCCGAGGACTATTCAAGTGGTGCCCTGGGTGTGTGGTTGTTGGAAGGTTTGATTTTCCCTTTCCAATTCTTGCCTGTGGGGGGGGGCGGGGTGACTTAATTGCTGGTATTTCTCCACAGCTGATACTTCAACACAGAGTAACTATTTCACTAGGGTCAGACAGAGACCAGGTGAAAACAAGACAGAACCACTTAGCCACACCACACCAAACAGGTCCCCAGTTGCTCAAGCCATAGCACTGTATGGTTCCTCGACAAAGCTTCAGGGGAAAAATCAAACAATGTAAAATAATCATGGGGCAGAATCAGCGGAAAAACTCTGGTAACATGAATAACCAGAATAGATCAACCCTTACCTCCCCAAGGAAAGATATGGTAGATGTAACTGAAGATCCCATTCATAAACACCTGGCTGAGATATCAGGAATTGAAATCAGAATTTGGATTGCAAACAAGATTAATAGAATGGAGGAAAATTTTGAATTAGAAATTCGAGAAGCAATTCAAAAGTCAGAATTAGAAATTCGAGGAGAAATTCAAATGTTGTCTCAAGAATTTAACGAATTTAAAGACAAAACCACCAAAGATTTTGACACACTGAACCAAGAATTTTCAGCCCTCAAAGATCTGAAAAATACAGTAGAATGCCTCAGTAACAGAGTGGATTAAGCAGAAGAAATGATTTCTGACATTGAAGACAAAGCTTTTGAACGCTCCCAAACTCTCAAAGAGGAAGAGAAATGGAGAGCAAAAACGGATCATTCTCTCAGAAAGCTCTGGGATAATTCGAAGAAGGGTAATATCCACCTCATTGAAATCCCTGAAAGTGATGAAGTGACCTCACAAGGCACAGAGGCCCTTCTCCATGAAATTATGAAAGAGAATTTTCCAGACATGCCAAGAGATTCTGAAATTCAGATAGCAGACAGTTTCAGAACCCAAGCACGACTCAATCCCAATGAGACATCCCCCAGGTATATCATAATTAACTTCACTAAAGTTAATATGAAGGAGAAAATTCTGAAAGCAGCCAGACATAAGAAATCCATTACCTACAAGGGGAAGAATATTAGAATGACTGCAGATCTCTCTGCTGAAACTTTTCAAGCCAGAAGAGGGTGGTCATCGACATTTAATCTCCTAAAGCAAAATAACTTTCAACCCCAGATCCTGTATCCAGCTAAACTGAGTTTCATTTATCATGGAGAAATTAAATACTTTAATGACATTCATATGTTGAAGAAATCTGCCATAACCAAACCAGCTCTTCAGGATATTCTCAGACCTATCCTCCATAATGACCAGCCCAATCCTCTACCACAAAAGTAAACTCACTCAGAAACTTTTTATCAAACTCCAACTTCCACAGTGGCAAAAGGATTAAAAATGTCCACTGGACTTTTGAAAAACTCAATACCCAAAATTTTACCAGGCTTACAATAGTCTCCATTAATGGGAATGGCTTAAACTGTCCTCTAAAGAGGCACAGGTTAGCTGACTGGATACAAAAACTCAGGCTAGATATTGGCTGCATACAAGAGTCACATCTTACCTTAAAAGATAAATAGAGACTCAGGGTAAAAGGATGGTCATCCATATTTCAGGCAAATGGTAATCAGAAAAAAGCAGGTGTTGCAATTCTATTTGCAGCTACAATAGGCTTTAAACCAACAAAAGTAAGGAAGGATAAGAATGGTCCCTTCATATTTGTTAAGGGTAATACTAAATATAATGAGATTTCAATTATTAATATTTATGCACCCAACCAGAATGCACCTCAACTTCTAAGAGAAACTCTAACAGACATGAGCAACTTGATTTACTCCAGCTCCATTATAGTCAGAGATTTCAACACTACTTTGGCAGTGTTGGATAGATCCTCCAATAAGAAGCTGAGCAAAGAAATTTTAGATTTAAACCTAACCTTCCAACATTTGGATTTAGCAGACATCTACAGAACATTTCATCCCAACAAAACTGAATACACATACTTCTCACCAGCCCATGGAACATACTCCAAAATTGATCACATCTTAGGTCACACGTCTAACCTCAGTAAATTTAAAGGAATAGAAATTATTCATTGCATCTTCTCAGACCACCATGAAATAAAAGTTGAACTCAGTAACAACAGGAATCTGCATACTCAAAAAACATGGAAGTTAAATAACCTTATGCTGCCCCGGCCAAAAACCACAAAAAAAAATAAATAAATAAAATTTCAAAGGCTATTGAAACCCATTAAATGAAAGCCATAGGCCTCAGGGGTCTGCCCAGGAGTCCTGGGCCCTGGGTCCTGCAGGTGTCCTGCTGAGCTTCCCTTGCTGTGCCATGTCCCCAGAAAACTTTGTCCCGGTCTCTTCACCTCTCACCTGCCTTCTCTGCTCCTCTCCAAAGTGATCAAACAAGCTCTTGAGAGGAAAAAAGTCCTCACACAAACCCTGACCTGAGAGGCGAGAACTTCACCAAGGAGCACCGTGCTGAGGGTGGGTGCCAGCAACTTCCTGGAGCCTCCGTGGGGTTCAAGCTTTGTGACCAGATTCTTCTAAAGGGAACCAGGAGGCTGCCTGCTGGGTACTGTGAAGGTTGCTTCAAGTAAGTGATGTGTTGTTTCTAATCAAGGTAACATTTCTGGGTTTTCAGACGGTTCCTATTTCCTGGTAGGTGCTAGGTCACACATTTTGGTGTTGCAACTAAAACTTACTGGACTTGGGAATGACAGCTATAAGCACACATCCTTCAGAAAGGTGAAGTTCGGTAGGAAGAGATCATCTGTTAAGTGAGCTGTCTTTTTCCGTGTTGAGTGTCCCATACCTGGATCTTGCAGAGGGGCACAGCTTACCTCTACTACATTTGTTCTTCTGTGACACCAACCTGGGTCACGCCCTTTTTCTGAGCCTCCATCTGCAGCTGTTTTAAGAAGACTTCACTCTTACACCAGCGGTGCATCTTACAAGGGTATATGTGAAACTTGGTAAATGTGGAATGTAAGTGTCTTGGCACAGTACCTGAGAGAATGCCAGGAAGGCTATGTTAACCAGTGTTATGAAAGTGTGTCAAACGGTCTGTGAAGCTAGTGTATGATGCCCCATGATCATATCAATGTACACAGCTATGATTTAATAAAATAAAAATAAATAAATAAATAAATAAATAGATGAGATTAAGAAGGAAATTGCCAAATTTTTGGAACAAAATGACAATGAAGACATGAATTATCAGAACCTCCGGGATACCGCAAAGGCAGTCCTAAGAGGGAAATTTATAGCACTGCAAGCCTTCCTCAAGAGAATGGAAAGAGAGGAAGTTAACAACTTATTGGGACATCCCAAGCAACTGGAAAAGGAAGAACATTCCAACCCCAAACTGAGCAGAAGGAAAGAAATAACCAAAATTTGAGCAGAAGTAAATGAAATTGAAAACAAAAGAATTACACAGCATAAATAAATCAAAAAGTTGGTTTTCTGAAAAGGTCAATAAAATAGATAAACCTTTGGCTAAGCTAACCAGGAAAAAAAAGAGTAAAATCTCTAATCTCATCAATCAGAAACGACAAAGACGAAGTAACAACAGACTCCTCAGAAATTCAAAAAATCCTTAATGAATATTACAAGAAACTTTATTCTCATAAATATGAAAATCTGAAGAAAACTCACCAATACGTGGAAGCATGTCACCTTCAAAATTTAGCCAGAATCAAGTGGAAATGTTGAACAGGCCAATATCAAGTTCTGAAATAGCATCAACCATACAAAATCTCCCTAAAAAGAAAAGCCCAGGACCAGATGGCTTCACGTCAGAATTCTACCAAACCTTTAAAGAGGAACTAGAACCTATATTACACAACTTGTTCCAAATATAGAAAAAGAAGGAAGACTACCCAACATGTTCTATGAAGCAAACATCACCTTGATCCCCAAACCAGGAAAAGACCCAACAAGAAAAGAAAATTATAGACCAATATCACTAATGAATATAGATGCAAAAATATTCAACAAGATCCTAACAAACAGAATCCAGCAACACATCAAACAAATTATACATCATGACCAAGTCGGTTTTATCCCAGGGTCTCAAGGCTGGTTCAATATATGTAAATCTATAAGTATAATTCAGCACATAAACAAATTAAAAAACAAAGACCATATTATTCTCTTAATTGATGCAGAAAAAGCTTTTAATTATATCCAGCATCCCTTCATGATCAGAACACTTAAGAAAATCAGTATAGAAGGGACATTTCTCAAACTGATAGAGGCCATCTACAGCAAACCCACAGCCAATATCGTATTGAATGGAGTTAAATTGAAATCATTTCCACTCAGATCAGGCACCAGACAAGGCTGCCCATTGACTCCACTGTTCTTTAACATTGTAATGGAAGTTTTAGCCATTGCAATTAAGGAAGAAAAGGCAATCAAGGGTATCCATATAGGGTCAGAAGAGATCAAACTTTTGCTCTTCGCAGATGATATGATTGTATATTTGGAAAACATCAGGGATTCTACTACAAAACTCTTAGAAGTGATCAAGGAATACAGCAGCATCTCAGGTTACAAAATCAACATTCATAAATCGGTAGCCTTTATATATACCAACAATAATCAAGCTGAAAAAAACAGTTAAGGACTCTATTCCATTCACAGTAGTGCCAAAGAAGATGAAATATTTGGGAGTTTATCTAACAAAGGACGTGAAAGATCTCTATAAAAAGAATATGAAACTCTAAGAAAAGAAATAGCTGAAAATGTTAACAAATGGAAAAACATACCATGCTCATGGCTGGGAAGAATCAACATTGTTAAAATGTCCATACTACCAAAAGCAATATACAATTTTAATACAATCCCTATTAAATCTCCACTGTCATACTTTAAAGATCTTGAAAAAAATAATACTTCACGGCGGTGCCTGTGGCTCAGTGAGTGGGACACCGGCCCCATATGCCAAGGGTGGCGGGTTCAAATCCAGCCCCGGCCAAACTGCAACAACAAAAAAAAATAGCCGGGTGTTGTGGCGGGCGCCTGTAGTCCCAGCTGCTCAGGAGGCTGAGGCAAGAGAATCGCGTAAGCCCAAGAGTTAGAGGTTGCTGTGAGCCGTGTGACGCCACGGCACTCAACCCAAGGGCGGTACAGTGAGACTCTGTCTCTACAAAAAAAAAAAGGAAAGGAAAAAATAATGCTTCGTTTTATATGGAATCAGAAAAAAACTCAAATAGCCAAGACATTAATCAGAAATAAAAAAGCAGGAGGAATCACGCTACCAGACCTCAGACTATACTATAAATTGATAGTGATCAAAAGAGCATAGTGCTGGCACAAAAACAGAGAAGTAGATGTCTGGAACAGAATAGAGAACCAAGAGATGAATCCTGCTACTTACCATTATTTGATCTTTGACAAGCCAATTAAAAACATTCAATGGGGAAAAGAGTCCCTATTTAACAAATGGTGCTGGGTGAACTGGCTGGCAACCTGTAGAAGACTGAAACTGGACCCACACCTTTCACCATTACCTAAGATAGACTCTCACTGGATTAAAGATTTAAACTTCAGACATAAAACTATAAAAATACTAGAAGAGAGTGCCGGGAAAACCCTTGAAGAAATCGGTCTGGGCGAGTATTTTATGAGGAAGACCCTCCAGGCAATTGAAGCAGCTTCAAAAATACACTACTGGTACCTGATCAAACTAAAAAGCTTCTGCACAGCCAAGAACACAGTAAGTAAAGCAAGCAGACAGCTCTCAGAATGGGAGAAGATATTTGCAGGTTATGTCTCCGACAAAGGTTTAATAACCAGAATCCACGGAGAACTCAAATGTATAAACAAGAAAAGAGCAAGTGATCCCATCGCAGGCTGGGCAAGGGACTTAAAGAGAAACTTCTCTGAAGAAGACAGGTGCACGGCCTACAGACATATGAAAAAATGCTCATCATCTTTAATTATCAGAGAAATGCAAATCAAAACTACCTTGAGATATCATCTAACTCCAGTAAGATTAGCCCATATCACAAAATCCCAAGACCAGAGATGTTGGCGTGGATGTGGAGAAAAGGGAACACTTCTACACTGCTGGTAGGAATGCAAATTAATACATTCCTTTTGGAAAGATGTTTGGAGACTACTTAGAGATCTAAAAATAGATCTGCCATTTAATCCTATAATTCCTCTACCCAGAAGACCAAAAATCACATTATAACAAAGATATTTGTACCAGAATATTTATTGCAGCCCAATTCATCATTGCTAAGTCATGGAAAAAGCCCAAGTGCCCATCGATCCACGAATGGATCAATAAATTGTGGTATATGTACACCATGGAATATTATGCAGCCTTAAAGAAAGATGGAGACTTTACCTCTTTCATGTTTACATGGATGGAGCTGGAACATATTCTTTTTAGTAAAGTATCTCGAGAATGGAAGAAAAAGTATCCAATATACTCAGCCCTACTATGAAACTAATTTATGGCTTTCACATGAAAGCTATAACCCAGTTATAACATAAGAATAGGGGGAAGGGGGAGAGGGAGCGGAGGGAGGGGGATGATGGGCGGAGGGAGGGTGATTGTTGGGATTACACCTGCGGTGCATCTTACAAGGGTCCATGTGAAACTTAGTAAATGTAGAATATAAATGTCTTAACACAATAACTAAGAAAATGCCAGGAAGGCTATGAAAATGTGTCAAATGGTCTATAAAACCAGTGTATGGTGCCCCATGATCACATTAATGTGCACAGCTATGATTTAATAATTAAGAGAAAGAAAATTATGTAACCCTAAGAAAATAAATAGCAGAAGATATTAACAAATGGAAGAACATACCATGCTCATGGCTGGGAAGAATCAATATTGTTAAAATGGCTATGCTGTCCAAAGCAATCTACAGATTCAATGCCATCCCTATTAAAAAATCAACATCGTACTTTCAAGACTTGGAAAAAATAATTCTGCACTTTGTATGGAACCAGAAAAAAAACGGTATAGCTAAGGAAGTTCTTAGCAATAAAAACAAAGCCAGGGGCATCAGCCTACCAGACTTTAGGCTGTACTACAAGGCCTCAGTGCTCAAAAAAGCAGGGTATTGGCATAAAAACAGAGACATAGACATCTGGAACTGAATAGAAAATCATGAGATGAAACTAACATCTTACAGCCACCTAATCCTTGATAAACCAAACAAGAACATACACTGAGGGAAAGACTCCCTAGTCAATAAATGGTGCTAGGAGAACTGAATATCCACATGTACAAGACTGAAACTGGGGGGTGGCACCTGTGGCTCAAAGGGGTAGGGCGCCGGCCCCATATGTCGGAGGTGGCGGGTTCAAACCCAACCCCGGCCAAAAAAAAAAAAAAAAAAATACTGAAACTGGACCTGCACCTTTCTCCACTCACAAAAATTGATTCAAGATGGATAAAAGACCTAACTTTAAGGCACAAAATGATAAAAATCCTCAAGGAAAGCATGGGAAAAACACTTGAAGATACCGCGCCGGGTGAAAGACTTTATGAAGAAAGACTTCCATGGCAATTGCAACAACAACAAAAATACACAAATGGGACTTAATTAGACTGAAAAGCTTCTGTACAGCTAAGGAGATAACAACCAAAGCTAATAGACAACCTACACAATGGGAAAGGACATTTGTATACTTTAAATTGGACAAAAACTTGACAACCAGGATTTACCAAGAATTCAAATTAATCAGCATGAAAAAGCCAACAATTCCTTATATCAGTGGGCAAGAGAGATGAATAGAACCTTCTCTAAAGAAGACAGATGAATGGCTAACAAACATATGAAAAAATGTTCATTGTCTCTAATTATTAGAGAAATGCAAATCAAAACCACCCTGAGATATCATCTAACCCCAGCAAGAATGGCCCACATCACAAAATCTCAAAACTGCAGATACTAGCATGTATGTGGAGAGAAGGGAACACTTTTACACTGATGATGGGACTGCAAACTAATACTTTGGAAGGAAGTATAAAAAACCCTCAAAGAACTCAAAACTAGGCCTCCCATTTGATCCTGCAATCCCATTACTGGGCATCTACCCAGAAGGAAAAAAAATCCTTTTACTGTAAAGACACCTGCACTAGACTGTTTATTGCAGCTCAATTTACAATCACCAAAATGTGGAAACAGCCTAAATGCCCACCAACCTAGGAATGGATTCCTGTGGTATATGTATACCATGGAAATACTATTCGGCCATTAAAAAAGATGGAGACTTGGGTGGTGCCTGTGGCTCAGTGGGTAGGGCACCAGCCCCATATACCAAGGGTGGCAGGTTCAAACCTGGCCCCAGGGAAATTGCAACAAAAAAATAGCAGGGCATTGGGGAGGACACCTGTAGTCCCAGCTACTCGGGAGGCTGAGGCAAGAGAATCACTTAAGCCCAAGAG
The DNA here is from genome assembly GCF_027406575.1 of Nycticebus coucang. Classification (NCBI taxonomy): domain Eukaryota; kingdom Metazoa; phylum Chordata; class Mammalia; order Primates; family Lorisidae; genus Nycticebus; species Nycticebus coucang. Next base: position 16,815,670 of record NC_069804.1, read on the forward strand.
TTTGAGGTTGCTGTGAGCTGTGTGACACCATGGCACTCTACTGAGGGTGATAAAGTGAGACTCTGTCTCTACAAAAAAAAAAAAATTTTTACAAAAAAAAAATGGAGACTTTGCATCTTTTGTATTAACCTAGATGGATGTGGAACACATTATTCTTAGCAAAAGCATCACAAGAATGGAGAAATAAGAATTCTATGTACTCAATTCTAATATGATGACCTAGTACATGGTGGAGGGTGGGGGAAGGGGAGAGTAGAAAGAGAGAAGGAGGGAAGAGGCTTGGGGGTCACAGTGTGTAACATGCCTTTTGGCGGGTGAGACACAATTATAAGAGGGACTTTACCTAACAAATGCAATCAATGTAACCTGGTTCAAAAACCAAAAAAAAGGGCTTGGTGCCATATCTCAGTGGTTAGGGCACCAGCCACATACACCAGGGCTGGTGGGTTCGAACCTGGCCCAGGTCTGCTAAACAACAATGACAACCACAACAAATAAATAGCTGGGCTTTGTGGGGCAGGTGCCTGTAGTCCCAGCTACTTGGGAGGCTGAGGCAAGAAAATGGCTTAAGCCCAAGAGTTTGAGGTTGCTATGAGTTGTGACACTACAGCACTGTACCAAGGGCAAAAAAAAAAAAAGAATAGGTTACTCATCCTATAAAATACTGTATCACAGGACCCCTCCCATTTTAAGAAATTTACCAGGGACTCTGAGAGAACTAGAAGAAATAAAATTTACTAACTTACTAACCAACAAATGCCACTGGGAAAAATAACGAAAAAAATAAAGATTTCAGAATGGGTGAATGATAGATATCCTGTTAGTTTATCACCCCCAGTCCATCCCCACTCTCCAGGTAACCAGGTGTGGATTAAAGATTGGAGCCTGAGCTGCTGGAACCATGGTGAAAAGGCCTCTACTTGGTGATCCTGTCCACACCAACAGCGAAGGTGAATGGCATTCCTGCCTGGATACATCATCACTCACATGTGAAACCAGCCAGTGATGAGGAGTGAACGGTCCAACGATACCCAGAGCATCCCCACCTTCTTACCCTGAAAAAACAGACTATAGCTCTGCCCCCATCACACACACTGACTGGTCTACACACAACAGAAGCTTGAGGATGAGCAGCAGTGGTGTGGGACTGATTACTGATTCTTTGCTTTGGACTTTTTCACCTTCCTTTTTTAATCTTAGGTGTAAGACATGATGAAGATTATGAAAAATGTATCCAAAAGGTAACCCAAACTAGAGTTAAGTGGAATATAAAGTGGATAAAATATTCATTTTTTACAAATGAATTCTAATTAATAAATACAGAAAGAATGAGGGAAATAGAGTCACCACACGGCAAACACCACAGTAATGATTGCTGCAGGTAAAATTCATGGATGGATGTAATATGGTAGGTTGAGGAGAACAGGTATCAAAATATTCTTTTACCCAAGATATCTGGGAAAATACAAGGGGAAAAATAATAACCTTACAGTGGAAAACTCCAGAAGACACTATGTAAATCAAGTGATCGATTCTAATATTACCAATAAAAAGATATATCAATACAATGTACACCCGATATGATTCAATGAGGAGATAACATCATTTGTGTGGTATTCCTGCCAAAAATGCATAATCTCAATCTATTTAGGAGAAAGTATTGGACACACCAAGATTGAGAAATTTTATTTTTTTTTATTAAATCATAGCTGTGTACATTAATGTGATCATGGGACACCATACCCTGGTTTCATAGACCGTTTGACACATTTTCATCACTCTGGTTAACATAGCCTTCCTGGCATTTTCTTAGTTATTGTGCTAAGGCATTTACATTCCACATTTACTAAGTTTCACATATACCCTTGTAAGATGCACCACAGGTGTAATCCCACCAATCTCCCTCCCTCTGCCCACCTCCCCCTTCCCTCCCCTCCCTTTCCCCCTTGAGAAATTTTATAAAATAACTGACCAGTAGTCATCAAAACTGTTAAGGAAAGGCTGGGCATAGTGGCTCACGCCTGTAATCCTAGCACTGTGGGAGGCCAAGGCAGGTGGATTGCTTGAGCTCACGAGTTCAAGACCAGCCTGAGCAAAACAGCGAAACCTCCATCTCTACTAAAAATAGAAAAACTGAAGCAAGAGGATCGCTTCAGCCTGAGTTGGAGGTTGCTGTGAGCTATGATGCCACAGCACTCTACCCAGGGTGACAGCTTGAGACTCTGTCTCAAAAAAAAAAAAAAAAAGAGTGTTAAGGAAAGAATGAGGAACTGTCACAGACTAGAAGAGGCTAAGTAGGCACAACTAAAATCAATGTGGGATACTAGATTGGATCCTGGAACAGAGAACATGCGGAGGGGAGGGAATGGCAACACTCAAATAAAGGACTATAGTTTAGCTAATAGTACTGAATCAATTTAATCTCCTGGTTTTGATAACTGTCCCGCAGTTATGTAATTAGCATCATTTTAACTTACACAGGTAAATTAACATTAAGGCAAGCTGTGTGAACTTACACAGTTATACACGAGAACTCTCTGTAATGTTTTGCAACTCTTCTGTAAAGCTAAAATTATTTCAAAACTTGGAAAAATTTACCAAACTGGGTACCAAAATGCTGTGAATTTCCTATTAGACACGAAAAAGAGGGAAACAAAATGATTAAGAGCTGGTCGTCTAATGAAAAGAAACATACGAATTGAAGGGAGAGAAATATTTCCTTGGGCCTGAGTTCAGAGTAACTCCACAGTATCTGAAGGCTGAAAAAGAATCTAAATCATTTTCTCGGTGATGGTAAGTGTGAACTTATTTGGCAATTTAGCAATCACTGTTACATGATGATTATTCCAAGTCTGACATATACTGACACTACCACCTTCTTCACATCAGGTATTCATGTTCTTATCTAAGGATGATTTATTAATAAACCAAAAGGAAATATGAAAGGCAGAAGTGAAAGAAAAGTTCAAGATGTTGATTTTGTTTTCAAGCAGCACCAAAAGCCTATTTGTTATACAACAGGGCCTTTGCCCATTGCAAATTCTAAGACAACATGAAAAGATATACTTGCAGAACTGTGTTCTCATTAACCCAAATACATTTAAGATACCATTTTCCATCAAGTTTAACCCTTTGTGTACTTTAGAGTAGAAAGACTAGTCTTCTAGTACCACAACAGCTTTAAAAGCAAATATTTCTAAGGATGAACAAAGAACCAAATGTTAAAGGACTTTTGATTTTCAAATAATCCAACAGTGACACTCTGTGGACAAGATAGGAAACACTTAGGCACCTATTTTTCCTGATAAGTTAATCTCTAAATCACCTTAAAATGTTTTTGGAAATAAGACAGAGATAGAATAATAAATAATAAAGAGATAATAAAGAGATAGAAAATCACCTTTACATTTCACTATAATAACTCTTTATCCTAAACATGAATTACAGGCCATCAGATTAATTTTAATATAAAAGTACCAAGTAGTTATCAAAATACATGATAATGGCTTGGCGCCTGTAGCACAGTGGTTACAGTGCCAGCCACATGCACCAAGGGTGGTGGGTTCGAACCCAGCCTGGGCCAGCTAAACAACAATGACAACTACAACAAAAAAATAGCCAGGCGTTGTGCAGGCACCTTAGTCCCAGCTACTTGGGATGCTGAGGCAAGAGAATCACTTAAGCCCAAGAGTTTGAGGTTGCTGTGAGCTGTGACGCTACAGCACTCTACCAAGGGCGACATAGTGAGACTCTGTCTCAAAAATAAATAAATAAATAAAAATAATTTTAAGGGCGGCGCCTGTGGCTCAGTCGGTGGGGCGCCGGCCCCATGTACCGAGGGTGGTGGGTTCAAACCCAGCCCCGGCCAAACTGCAACCAAAAAATAGCCGGGCGCTGTGGCGAGCGCCTGTAGTCCCGGCTGCTCGGGAGGCTGAGGCAAGAGAATCGCTTAGGCCCAGGAGTTGGAGGTTGCTGTGAGCTGTGTGAGGCCACGGCACTCTACCGAGGGCCATGAAGTGAGACTCTGTCTCTACAAAAAAAAAAAAAAAAAAAAAAAAAAAAAAAAAAAAAAAATAATTTTAAAAAACAAAAAAATCTGATAAATTACTGAATTAAGCCTGCATTACAAATTTATTAGACAGCCAAAATTATATGAAAATACAGATTAATAATTATGAACACAAAATTACCATCTTACCTTGTATAGTGCTTCATACTTTCCAAAATGTTTTCAGATAATTACGACAAAAACCATGACACTTGATAGGCAATTAACATATCCCCAAAGATGAAAATAATTGGGCTGATAGAAGTTGAAAATTGTCTATGCTACTTAGAAGACATTAATATCCACATCCTTATGTAAAATAAGTGCATGTTCTGTTAATCCCAATTACTTAGAGTTTAATAATCTACTTCAGAGATAAAAAATCATAGCAGAATACAGTGGTAATGTAAAATAGCACAACCACTTTGGAACAGTTTGCCAGTTGCCCATAGATTTTCATCTACCTCGTGACACAATATTTCCACTCCCAGGTATTTACCCAAATTAAATGTAAGCATATGCTCACAAAGAGACTCCATAAGCATGCTCCTGACTACTTTACTCCCAATAGCCCCAAACTGGAAACAACCCAAATATTCAACAGAAAAAGAGTAGATAAAGAAATTATGGATATTCATACAAGAAATCCACAACACATGGGAATGAAATGTGGATACAAAACATTATTCTAAGGGAAGAAGACTAAGACAGAAAAGAATTCATATGGTATAATTTTGAAGTTCTAGAATAGGTAACCTAGAATGAAAAAAACATTAGGATGGTATTTCCTTCAAAGTTGAGGGAGATGGGGACTTACTGGGAATGGACCGGAGGTCACTTTCTGAGGTGATGAAAATGTTCATTATCTTTATGGGATATAAGCAAAACTCATTGAGAGGTGCAATTAAGATCTGTGCATTTCACAATATAGAATTAAACTCGATTTTTTCATAAAAGAAATATATCAGCATGAAAAGAACAAAGAAAGATTCCTCTTTGATATACAAACCTGAGGCTCCTGCCTTGGAGGAGATGTTTGTCTTTTTTTGGGAAATGGAGCCCCCGTTTCAGTTGAGGTGGGGTTGTATCTTTTTAAATTTCCTGGGCGGTTCATTTGTGAAACTTCTTGGTCACCACCTTCAACTTCTGTAAAGCAAAATATATGGACATACTCTCAGAATGCCAGCTCAAATTGGAGTTCTCATAGAATTTTACAAAGTGATAAAACAAGATCTTCCTTTAGTGATTCAAAATTAAGTCTTTTTAAATTGGAAAGCTATATTGCCCATGACTAAGAATAAGAATCAAACCAAACTCAATTCCAAATTGTGAAGTGAATGCTTCATAACTTACAGAGTAATACTGGAAACAAATGAACAAGAGAACACAATGGCTAACTATCTTTGTAAAGGAGCTCAAAAAGGCTCTTTACTTAGGGAGGTGGCATGCCTCCAAAACATGAGCCAGGATCTGGCCCCACCACTTTGTGGACTGGCAGACCACTACAGTCATCACCTCCTAGCAGACTAATGTATAAAAATTTTAAGTCATAAAATATGTCCAATTTGAGCTGTAACTTCAATCAAATTTTACTTTTAAACTGCTTGGGGTTCTGGCTATAAAACTAATATAAGCTAGGATTAATTAAACTGTATTGTATTCATATAAATGAACTACCCAGAAGTGGTAATAAACCAACTACCACCACCACACACAACAAGGATAAATCTCACAATCATAACTTGAATGAAAAGGGCCAGACACAAGGTGAGCACAGTGGCATGTGCCTATAGTCCCAGCTATTCCAGAGGCTAAGGTGAGAAGCATCCTTGAGCCCAGGAGTTCAAAGCTATAGTGTGCCATGATGGCCCCTGTGAATAGCCACTGCACTCCAGCCTGAGCAACACAGCAAGACCCTGTCTCAAAAAAAAAAAAAAAAAACAGATATAAAAGAGTATAGTATGCTATTCAATTGATATAAAACTCAAATACAGCACGGCACCTGTGGCTCAGTGAGTAGGGTGCCAACCCCATATACTGAGGGTGACAGGTTCAAACCCAGCCCCAGCCAAACTGCAACAAAAAATAGCCGGGCGTTGTGGCGGGCGCCTGTAGTCCCAGCTACTGGGGAGGCTGAAGCAAGGGAATCACCTAAGCCCAGGAGCTGGAGGTTGCTGTGAGCTGTGATGCCATGGTACTCTACCAAGGGCGATGAAGTGAGACACTCTGTCTCTACAAAAAAAAAAAAAAACTCAAATACAGGCAAAAGTAATCTATGGTAGGAAATTGGTGGGAAAAGTCAGGACAATGATTACCTTGGAAAGAGAGTAGTGACTCAAAGGGGGATGGATTTGAGGGAGCTCCTAACTTTCTATTTCTTGGTATGGGTGCACGCATAAATTTGAAAATTACTAAAGCTGTATATATTTATGATGTGTGCATATTTTTGCATGTAATAGACTTCTGTAAAATGTTCACCTGTATTATTACCCTGGATGCCAAAAAAAGAAAAAGTTCACCTAAAAGATTTCAGCTCCTTAAATAAACAGAGAAAGTAATCCATCTGCAATAAATGTAATAAATTTAGATGTATTTCCTTTTCTTTTTCTTGCTAAATATATATTTTACATAGTTTGAATCATACTGTACATATATTCTGAGCAATTTTGTATGTCAATTATGATTTTTAAAATATTTTATGGACGGGCACAGTGACTGACACATGTAATCTCAATACTTTGGGAGGCCAAGGACAGAGGATCATTTGAGGCCATCCTGGGAAGAATAGCAAGACCCAGCCTCTACAAATATTTAAAAATTATCCAGGTGTGGTGGTATACAACTGTAGTACTATCCACTTGGGAGACTGATGCAGGAGTAATCCCTTGGGCCCAGAAATTCAAGGCTGCAATGAGCTATGATTACACCACTGCCTGGGTGACAGAGTGAGACCTCTGTCTCAAAAACTAATAATAAATATAATTTTTTAAATGTTTTAACTTACCATTTTATGGATGTCCATAGGTAATGTTACTTATTTTCTATTGTAGTCATTTATATGGCTTTGAATTTCACACCATTTTGACATAATAATGTGTATACATACAAATGCAAGTATTTCTCTATATCTCTGAATAGTTCCTTATAATGTGTACCTAGAAGAATTATTATATCAAAACCTATGTACATTTGGGGGACTCCTCCAGATGAGTGAAGTGCTACCGAAATGTCCAAAAACATACTAATTTATATTTCAAGAGAAGTATGGTGCAGTGGTTTTCCTCCATTATCACTAAAGCGAATTATCTTTTAAAAATTGCTCATTTGATAAATGAAAGTTTAAAGCTTATATCCCCTCTTCATTTGCACTTCTCTCCTTATGTTTAGTAGCTGAATATTTGTCATATGTTTTTTATCCACTAACATTTCTTGTTCTGTGAATTGTTTTAGGCAGTATTTTTTTTCTTTTTTTTTTTATTGTTGGGGATTCATTGAGGGTACAATAAGCCAGGTTGCTTATTGTACACTGATTGCATTTGTTAGGTAAAGTCCCTCTTGCAATCATGTCTTGCCCCCAGAAGGTGTGGCACCCACCAAGGCCCCACCCCCGTCCCTCCTTCCCTCTCTCTGCTGTTCCTTCCCCCCCCATAACCTTAATTGTCATTAATTGTCCTCATATCGAAATTGAGTACATAGGATTGATGCTTCTCCATTCTTGTGATGCTTTACAAATAATGTCTTCCACATCCATCCAGGTTAATACGAAGGATGTAAAGTCTCCATTTTTTTAATGGCTGAGTAGAATTCCATGGTGTACTGTGAATTGTTATTCGTCATGTGCCTTGCTCACTGCTCAACTGGAGTTTCGTTGTTTCCTGTCTGATCTATGTGAGGTTTTGCTATTAACCCTTGAAAATGTGTAACAGCAGCAAATACTTTTCTCAGGTGGTGGTACTGATGTAGAGGGGCTTGTTTTTATTTCATCGAATTCATTAATATTTTTTGTGATTTCCTCAACTGCTTTTATACTTAATATTTCAATAGGATTCAAAAGAATACTCAACTATTATTTTCTTCTAGTTTTTCCACACTTTCTTTTTTTTTTTTTTGAGACAGAGTCTCACTTGTCACCCTTGGTAGAGAGCCCTGGTGTCACAGCCCACAGCAACCTCAAACTCTTAGGCTTAAGTGATTCTCTTGCCTCAGCCTCCTTACTAGCTAGGAATATAGGCCCCCACCACAACGCCCGGCTATTTCTAGAGACAGGGTCCCACTCTTGCTCAGGCTGGTCTCAAACCTGTGAGCTCAGGCAATCCACCCACCTCGGCCTACCTGAGTGCTAGGATTACAGGCGTGAGCCACTGCACCCGGCTTTTCCACACTTTCATTTGTTAAATATTCAAATCTTTAGTCCATTTTTAAAGTTATTATTTGTGTGATATGAGATGAAATCTAATGGACTTTTCCTCCAATAGGTAAGCATTTGTCCCAGTATAATTTATTCTCCATCTTTCCCATATTAATGTACCATACAGTATGTTAATTCTAAGTTCTTTGTTCTGTTCATGAGCTTCTACTGCATTAAATCTAGCTCCTTGTTTCAGATCCAATACCGTAAGATTCTCTTTTACCGTAAGATTTTTATAAGCTATATTACAGTGTTTTTCACATCCAAGAATAATTTGTGCCTCTCCACTTAATTCAAACCTTGTTTTATGACCCTCAGTATTCACATTCCTTTCATACAGGTTCTGCTATTTTTACTTGATTATTCCTTTCTGGAACAAGCTGATCCTTTTTCAGCCTTTCTCTTGGTGGAGGGGGATAGGAGGGTGAGGCAGACAGACTCTCAGATTTTTGCAGAGTTTTGAGTTTAAAGAATGGAGGAAACTCCGTCTCTAAAAATAGCCGGGCATTGCAGTGGGCACCTATAGTCCCAGCTACTGGGGAGGCTGAGGCAAGAGGATCATTTGAGCCCAAGAATTTGAGGTTGCTGTGAGCTATGATGCTACGGCACTCTACCAAGGGTAACAAACTTAGATTCTGTCTCAAAAAAAATGGACACCTCTAAAGAAGATATACAGATGGCCATTCAGCATATGAAAAGAAGTTCAACACCATTAGTCATTAGGAAATGCAAATCAAAACCATAATAAGATACCAGTTTACACCTACTAGAACGGCTATAACAAAAATAAAAGAAAATAAAAAGTATTGATGTGCATGCGGAGAAATTAGAACCTTTATAAGCTAGTGGGATGTAAAATGATGCAGCTGCTTTGGAAGAAAGTACGGCAGTTCTTCAAAAAAAAGGAAACAAAATTATCATATGATCCAGAATTCTACTTCTAAGTATATGTCCAAACTGAAATCGGGAACTTGAACAGATATCTGTGCACCAATGGTTACAGTGGCTTTATTTACGATAGCCAAAAAGGTGAAAACAATCCAAATACCCTGTTGATCAACAGATCAACAAAATGTCATATATCCATATACTAGAACATTATCTAGTCTTTAAATTCTGATATACGTTACAGCATGGATGGACCCTGAAAACATTATGCTAAGTGAAATAAGCTGGAAACAAAAGAACAAATATTGTGTGAACCTACCTACATGAAGTATCTGAAATAGGCAAATTCATAGACAGAAAGTTAGAATAAAGATTACCAGCTGTGGGGAAGGGGACTTACTGCTTAATGGGTACAGAGTTTATACTGGGGATGATTAAAAGGTTTGGGTATAGGGGGTAATTGGTGGGACCAAACCTATGGTGCATCTTACAAGGGTACATGTGAAACTTACTAAATGTAGAATATAAATGTCTTAACACAATAACTAAGAAAATGCCAGGAAGGCTATGCTAACCATTTTGATGAAAATATTTCAAATTGTATATAAAACCAGTGCATGGTGCCCCATGATCGCATTAATGTACACAGCTACAATTTAATAAAAAAAAAAAAAAGGTTTGGGTATAGCTAATGGTGATAGTTATACAACACTGCGAATGTACTTAATGCCACTGAATTATACACTCAGAAATGGTTAAAATGATAAATATTATGTATATTTTAACACAATAAAAATAATTACTTAGCTACCTTTTTTTTTTTTTTTTTGTAGAGACAGAGTCTCACTGTACCGCCCTCGGGTAGAGTGCCGTGGCGTCACACGGCTCACAGCAACCTCTAACTCTTGGGCTTACTCTATTCTCTTGCCTCAGACTCCTGAACAGCTGGGACTACAGGCGCCCGCCACAACGCCCGGCTATTTTTTTGTTGTTGTTGCAGTTTGGCCAGCGCCCTACTCACTGAGCCACAGGGGCCACCCAGCTACCTTTTCTAAAATGTCCTGTTTTGAGTTTTTTCCATCAGATAGACAGAAGAGTCCGGACTATAAGCACTTCTCTGCAACCTCCTTTTTTTGCTAAACATGTATTGGCCTTTCCAAACCAATACCTTTAGATATATTACAGTCACTTTAACAACTCCTTAGTTTTCCGTCTTATAGATAAGCCATCATTTATTTAACCAGTCTCTGATTCAGAGTCTTATTCCATGGGATATCATTCCTACAAGTAGAAATAATGGGTTGGTATCCACATTTGAAAATTCTCCTCTACTATTAAGGAGGGCTATTGGAGTCAGCCAGATGTTCTCTAATACACTAAGAAAGTAGACTACTGGCCCTGCTTATAGTTTTAAAACCAGAAAAGATGAGTGCTGTCAAATGACTGTTTGGTATCAAGGAGATCAGGGTCAGGAAACCACAACGGTGGACCAAAACTACCTTGCTACCTGTTTTGATGTAGCCCACAAGCTGAGAATATTAGGGTTTTTTTTTTTATATTTCAAAATTATTGGAGAAACCCAGCTACTCGGGAGGCTGGGGCAAGAGAATCGCGTAAGCCCAAGAGTTAGAGGTTGCTGTGAGCCGTGTGACGCCAGGGCACTCTACCGAGGGCGGTACAGTGAGACTCTGTCTCTACAAAAAAAAAAAATTATTGGAGAAAAAAAGGACATTTCATAAAATGAGAAAATTAAGGGAAATTCAAATTTTGGTAGCCATGAGGTTTTACTGAAACACAGCCACAACTATCTGTTTATATATCAGCTGCTTTAGTACTACAATGGCAGTTAAATACTTAAGGCAAAGTATGGCCTGCAAAGCTGGAAATATTTCCTATTTGGCCCGTAGCTCAGTGGGTTAGGGCATCAGCCACATACACTGAGGCTGGCGGGTTCCAACCCAGCCAGGGCCAGCTAAAATTAAGGACAACTGCAACAAAAAAATAGCTGGGTGTGGTGGTGGGTGCCTGTAGTTCCAGCTACTTGGGAGGCTGAGGCAAGAGAATGGCTTAAGCCCACAAGTTTGAGGTTGCTGTGAGCTGTAACACTACAGCACTCTACTGAGGGAGACACAGTGAGACTCTATCTAGTGAAACTAAATATATATATATATATATATTTTTTTTTTTTTCCTATCTGGCTCCTTGTAGAAAAGGTTGCCAAACTCTTACCTAGTAAGTGTTGATGTGCGTATGAAGAAATTGGAACCCAGCTAGCATAAGGGGCCCGTGGTAAAATGAGAATCACACTCAAAAAAAAAAAAAAATCCCATGAAGTATCTAATGTAGGCTCTATAGTTATCCAGAGATATGAATTCCAAACCAAATACATTGACTCTTTTGCCTGTGTTTTCCCATTCTTAAAACATGGGGTTGGGTTGTAAGAGTCACTCTGAACTCTACTTAATAGTTTTCATGGGGGGAAACTAGAACATTAGAAACTTCTCATTATCTGGGCAGTGCCTGTGGCTCAAAGGAGTAGGGTGCCGGCCCCATATGCTGGAGGTGGTGGGTTCAAACCCAGCCCTGTCCAAAAACTGCAAGAAAGAAAAAAAAAGAAAGAAAGAAAGAAAGAAACTTCTAATTATCTAAACAAAAAGTCTCATGTCTCTTTCAGTGCTGTTGTGGGAAAACAACCAATGGAAGGACAAGTAGTTACAACCAGCTCTAGTTGCAGGACTCCATTTTCTTTTCTTTCTTTTTTTTTTTCTTTCAAGACAGAGTCTCGCTATGTCACCCTCAGTAGAGTGCTGTCCAGTCACAGCTCACGGCAATCTCAAACTCCTGGGCTCAAGCGATTCTCCTGCCTCTGCCGCCCAAGTAGCTGGGACTACAGGTGCCCGACACAACGCCTGGCTACTTTTTGGTTGCAGCCATCATTGTTGTTTAGCAGGCCCGGGCCAAGCTCGAACCCACCAGCCTCTGTGTATGTGGCCAACGCCCTACCCACTGAGCTACAGGAGCCACCAGGACTCCATTTTCCATTGACTCTTTGGGGTAAATTGAATTGTGTTTTTGTTTTGTTTTTTTTTAACTCTGCAGAAGAGAGCAGGGTTCCTGGACAGTGGTCACGGGCCCAAAGGCAGGCCCCAAGGCGGCCAGAACCCGTCTCAGGGTACCCAAGAGTCCCCGGGTGCGGCAGGGTGGGGGAAGATGCCGGCGAGCTGCCGCAGACCAGCGCGGCCTGTCGCGAGGGGTCACGAGGACCTGGCTCTCCCCTCGGCACCAGGCCACTGCTACCGCCGCCATTTTGCGTTCCACTCCGAGACGCCATGAATTGTGTTTTTCATTTCAAATACCAGTTGTTTATTGTTCACATGAGATTAACTTTCACGTATTAGCCTTGTGTCCTGCAACCTTGCTATAATCACATACTAGTTCCAGATTTTTGTTGATTCTATGAGACTTTCTGTGCAGATGATCGGGTCACCTGCTACATGGACTCTTGACCCAAGCTGTTTTTCCTCTAAGTTCAGTTTTAGTTTTTCACTTTTGCTTTTCCACCAAATACAGTAGTTATAATTATAGTTGCTAGATATAATTTTTCGTAGAGAGAAAATACATTCTCCCCAGTGCTTTCTGAAATTTCCCTCATAGAGCAAAAAAGGAAAAGGAGACATGGCAAAGCTTAAGTGAAGGGCAAATACAAGCAGGAGTAAACCCTGTGACTGCAAACCTTGGCCCTCTGGTAATAACTAATTAATGTAAAGGATATAGGACTATTTAAGCAATTTACTGAAAATGGAGACCAGAGAACAAAATTTTATCCAGGAGAAAATTTAACAATATTACCTTGTGACATTTGGGATGGAAGCTGAGAGTTATCACTGCTTTCTTCAAAACGTGGTGGTGCAGTCAACATGCGCTGAGTGGAAAATCTGTCCCGAGTAGCCTCTGTGTCAGAATCACCCTGCTCATTAACATCATCAGCATTCTGAATATGATCTTCATCAACATTGCTGTCGCTATCATTGTCGTCATCAACAGTGACGATAATGTAATCTAAGAATGAACAAAGAGAAAGTTCCGACTGGCTAGCACATTAAATAAAGTTTCTAGAAGAAACTATGGTACAAAGCTATGGATTGTTTAAAAACATTTTAGCTGGAAAGAAACCATATGAAGTATTTTGATATCTGTGATCATTACAAGTTAGCTAACAAGTCAATTGCTTAGTTGGAAGCTTCGAAATATATATATATGTATACACACACATAGAGCATTCCTTTTAGTACTTTCAATTTTGTAAGAGCAATACATTTCTTCTCATTTAAGAAACATGACTACCTAGTCCATGCTATAATATGTTCAATGATATGCTTTTAACTTAAATGATGCAACTGGTGTTATATAACCATACTTGTGGTGACAATGAATTTCCAAACTTGTTCTTTTAAAATTAATATTCATATTTATGAGCAGAAGTAAAGTATAAAAGTACATGTTGCTATGAGACAAATTAAATGCAAACTGAATCTCATAAAATGTGAAATAGGTAACCACAAATAAACTAGATGTATTAGCTCCATAAACCATTTTAATGAATTCAAAAATAACCCATCATTTATTTCTGATATCAAATAAGCATTTTTATTTCTTAAAGTTAGCCTGAAAAAGAACATGTTTAGGCTTGAGGTGTTTACTCACAGATCACATTTTCATTGCATCATAAGTTGGATTCACTATATTTCTTTCAAATAGACCAAAGCAGAAGAATAATTAGCTAGTATAAGGGGCACATGATAAAATTAGGAAATCACATGACAAAGGTTCCAATTCAGGCTCCATTGTTATCCAGAGGTATGACTTTTGGGCCAAATACCTTGACTCTTTCACCTGTGTTTTCTCATCCTTAAAACGTAGGGTTGGATTTGAAGAGTCACTTTACTTTATAGTCTTGGGGAGGAATAGAACATTAGAAACTATTTAATTATCTAAACGAAAGGGATATATAAACAAAAGGTTAAATAAATTATTTCCTTAAGTAGAATGGTATATAGCCAAGGAGAAGAAACATGTTCACAATGGAAATTTACTGATATTAGCAATACTTGTGAAATAATGATAAGGGGTGGAAGGATTCAAAACAGAAAAATACAGTATAATCCTAACTTTGAGAGCCAAAAGTAACATACTAATGGCTGTCTAGGTGGCTATCTCTGAATAGCAAAATTATCTTCATTAGACTTCTCTGCTGATTTTCTACAATAAACTTTAGACCTTCTCATCAGAAAAAAAAGGGCAATTGAAAATGTATTAAGACAAGCTTTTGTATATCAACAAACTAGTAAAGCAACCCCACTGAGGTTTCTCAGTAAATGTGTACAATTCTGATTAATTATTTTAGGTATACACATAACCTTTGGATTCAAATTTTAAAGACATTAACATTTAGAAGTTTGTTTTTTTTGAAGATAAAGCTCCCAAGGTGCAAGGCATTCACGTGCCATCAATTTATCAAATAATGGTGGGGCACTGTGGCTCACGCCTGTAATTCCAGCACTCTGGGAAGCCAAGATGGGCGGATCACTTGAGCTCATAAGTTGGAGACCAGCCTGAGCCACAGGGAGACCCCAGTCTCTAAAAATGTCCAGGCGTTGTGGCATGTGCCTGGAATCTCAGCTACTTGGGAGGCTGCGGCAAGAGGATCATTTGAGCCCCAAGAGTTTGAGGTTGCAGTGAGCTATGATGCCATGGCACTCTACCAAGAACAGCAAAGTGAGACTCTGTCTCAAAAAAAAAAAAATTTATATCAAATGATGATGGCTGAAAACAGCAGCATTGCACCCCAGGACCTTGAAAGAATACATAGCAAGACAGGGCAGATTACAACAGCCTGGCCACTCCAGTTTTGTTTAAAGAAATCAAACACTTTCAGGGCGGCACCTGTGGCTCAGTGGGTAGAGGGCCGGCCCAGGGTGGCAGGTTCAAACCCAGCCCCGGCCAGAAACTGCAAAAAAAAAAAAAAAAAAAAAAACAGAGTAAGCTGGGCATGATGGCTCACGCCTGTAAGCACTCTGGGAGGCCGAGGCAGGTGGATCAACTGAGCTCACGGGTTCCAGACCAGTCTGAGCAAAACCGAGACCCAGTCTCTAAAAATAGCCCGGTGTCATGGGGGGCGCCTGTAGTCCCAGCTACTCGGGAAGCTGAGACAAGGGGATTGCTTGAGCCCAAGAGTTGAGGTTGCTGTGAGCTATAAGGCCATGGCACTCTACGAAGGGCGACAAAGTACGAACCTGTCTCAAAAAAAGAAAAAAAGAAACCCCAGAGCGGTCGGAAATTGGGAGAGCAGAGTAGAGGGAGGGAAGCCATCCCACACCGATTAAAGGGGGCTCTCGAGTGCTCACGGATGGACCTCCCCTGCTTTATGGGGATCCTCACATTTTGCAGTATTTCCTGAATCTGGCATCGGCGCTCTGCTCTTTAAGCAATGAGCAGGTTCCACGCCCAAGACTTCACCACAACATCCCTACTTCTTTCCTTTCTTCCCCTTCCTGTATGTGTTTACAATAAAACAGCAAGGCTACAACATCTGTCTTTGATCAAACCCGGTTACCACTTAAGCCTCAAAATCTATATCTCGATCTCACAGATTTTACCAGAATCAACTCACAAGGTTTTTGTTTGTTTGTTGAGGCGAGTTGCACTTTGTCGCCCCCTGTAGAGGGCCGGGCGTCATAGCTCACTTCATTGGAGCTTAAGCGATCCTCTTACCTCAGCCTCCCGAGTAGCTGGGACTACAAAGCCCGGCTTTTTTAGGGACGGAGTCTCGTCCATTTTTTAAACTCAAAACTCTGCAAAAATTGGAGAGTCTATCTGCCTTACCCTCCCATCCACCCACACCAAGAGAAAGGCTGAAAAGGAATCAACTTGTCCCAGAAAGTCAAATCTCAAAAGCTCACACGTGCTGGTATTCCCCAAAGGGCGGCAACCACGTGGAACCACCTCACCACAGCGCCGCCTAAATGTGAGGCAGCGAAAGGCAGACACGCACTGCTCCTCAAAGCAAATCCCCAAAGCCGGGAAGAGCCCGCTGCTTTAAGCCAAATCGCTTTCTTGCCTTAACAGAGCTGTGCTCCGCAGCTTTACCCAAAGAAAAAAGAATAATAAGTTCAAAGAGAAAGTGAGGCTCGCCAGCCACGCTTTGCTCCCAGAGCCCGCCACGCCGCCTTTGAAAAGGCGCGGGAAAATGGCTTGGGACCGCTCTGCCTCGTGGATCCGCGACTACCGAGATTGTTTTACGGCTACTCGAAGTTCTGGAAAGAACTGCAGGCCCCCATGCCAGTAACCATGCCCAGACTTTCGATGTGCTCTCACCCCGAACCCTAGGGTCGCCCCAAGCTCCTGGGACGCCGTGAACCCCAGAGTCGCCCCAAACCCCGGACTCGCGGCAAACCCTCGACTCCGCGGCAAACCCCCGACTCGCGGCAAACCCCCGACTCGCGGCAAACCGCCAACGCCGCAAACCCCCGACTCGCCGCAAACCCTGGACTCGCGGCGAGTTTCAGGGATGCTTGGAGTCCTCAGGTCTCATTAAGTGCCCAAGAAGCCTCAAACCCCAAGGTGCCACAAGTCACCGCGACTCCATGAACCCCACGATCACTTCCAGCCCGATGCACATACCATACTCCTTGGGACGCCCTGGACCCGGGTCCATACCGGTTCCGCGGCGCCCGGGTTCCCACGCACTTACAGACCAATCCTCGGCCAGCGGCCGAAGGAGAGCGGCCAGCGGCCTCCACTGAACACGCCCTGGGCTGATGACCAGCCAATCGGGCCGTGGACCGCGTGGCCGTCTAAGTGGGCGCGGTCCGAACTCTGTCAGAGTCCATGGCAGAATCTAGTGGGACAACTGCGGGAGGGCACCTTACCCGGTTCATCGGACATTGTGAGGTGGCTGTGTCCCGCTCTGGACTCCGAAGACTCGGCGTCTGCGCTGCAGGTGCACACGAGGCGTCTGCTCTGCAGCTGCACACGAGGCGTCTGCTGTGCACTGAGGCCCCCCACCGCTGGAACTTGAAACTTACAGCCTGAAAGAGGTTTTGCGCATGCGCACAGTGCCCAGCACGCCTGCGCAGCTCCAGGGGTGGAGTGTTGGGGCTCAGCCAAGTTTGGCGCCCCGCCTCCCGCACCTTCCACCTTTTTTTTAAGTACGCTTTTTAAGAAAAAAAAAATGTATGCATGTACATGTATGTATATGAACCAACTTAACATGTCTGACCTCAGCTAGTTCTCAACACCGCAAGGAGTTAGTGTTAGTGTCGCATTTTAAAGATGGGAAAACTGAAGCGTAGAAAGTTTAATTTGCTCAAAACCACGAGGCTAGCAGCAGAGTTGGGATTTGAACATTATCAGCCCCATAGCTCCTGTTCGTGTCCCATATGGGATTTTACCTCTAGCACAATTGCATCTAGAAATTCTTCACATCCTTCAAAGCCTGTTCCAGTACTTTCTCTGTTCTAACGTTACAGTACTTCCACCAAGACACTTTCCCGTAGCTCCCAGTAAGAGTGAATCACTCTTCTAGGAGTCCACAACAGGTAACCTAGAGCAGTCCGAAATTGCTCACCTCTCTACTTAAACCATTTTACTTGCTATTAGAAACTCTTGTCAACATGTCCCTCGCCTAAGTTTGTGGAGAGCAGCACCATGTCCTATTTTATATTTGAACACCTTCTCCCCTACAAGATTCTAAGAATTAAATGTTTTAAAGCAGGGGTCCTCAAACTTTTTAAACAGGGGACCAGTTCACTGTCCCTCAGACAGTTGGAGGGCCAGACTATAGTTAAAAAAAAAAAAAAACATGAACAAATTCCTATGCACACTGCACATATCTTATTTTGAAGTAAAAAAAACAAAACGGGAAAAATACAATCAAACCGCCACATGTGGCCCGCGGGCCGCAGTTTGAGGACCCCTGTTTAAAGTTTAAAGCGCCCAGAAAGGAGAATGGGAGAAGAGTGGATGGAGTGCTTGAGTAGCACCCTGGCCTCCTCTCCTCTTTTCCCCTCCTTCTCCCAGCCTGCCTGCCTGTCCACCCGCCTGCTGGCTGCCCAGAACACCTTCCACCATGGCCACCTCAGCAAGTTCCCACTTAAACCAAGGCAAAAAAGCAGGTGTCTGTGTCCCCGCCTCAGGATGAGAAAGCCCAAGCCGTGCATATGTGGATCAGTGGTACTGGAAAAGGGCTGTGCTGCAAGACCCACAGCCTAGACTACAGGCCCAAGTGTGCAGGAGAGTTGCCTGAGTGGAATTTTGATGGCTTTCATACTTTACAGTCTGAAAGCTTCAACAGTGACATAATATCTTGTGCCTACTGCCCTGTTTCAGGACCCCTTCTGCAAAGCCCCCAACAAGCTGGTATTCTGTGAAGTTTTCAAGCACAGAGGAAAACCTGCAGAGACCAATTTGAGGTACACTTGTATAAATGGATAATGGACATGATGAACTGCCAGCACCCCTGGTTCAGAATGGGAGTTAATTCAGCATTACCACTTCCCTGAAGGAAGTGGGCACTGGATAACTGATAGATAGATGCAGGCTAACCAGCAGTCACTTGGGCCCCATCACTGTGTTTTACAAAATACATATACTTGTCCACACACAGGTTTAGAATGAGCGAGTTAGTCATGTTACTGAGTGAGGAGCATGTTACTGACAGAGGGAATACACGTATTGGGGTCATTTTCTGGTAGGAATAGCATATCACTAAAGCAGGCCTTTGCTATATTAAAAAAATTAAAAAGCAGCCAGGCGCGGTGGCTCACGCCTATAATTCCAGCACTGTGGGTGGCTGAGGCAGGAGGATTGCTTGAGCTCAGGAGTTTGAGGCTTGTCTGAGCGAGAGTGAGACCCCGACTCATGAAAAAAAAAAAATGGAAAAACCCAGCTGGGTGCCACCGCGAGCACCTGTAATCCCAGTGGCTTTGGAGGCTGAGGCAGCAGGATGCCCAAGTCTGAGGTTGCAGTGAGCTATAACGCCATTGCACTCTGCTCAGGGCATAGGCTGGGACTCTGTCTCGACCAAAAAAAGAAAATTAAAAAGCAAAATAAAAGTTTAAATTTTAGTCCAATTTGTAGGGCTTCTAGGCAAGTTTACACAATTGCTTATTTTCTTCAACTGTGACCTTTGTGACCTCCCACTTCTGCTCTTGGAGGTGATGGAGACTGGCCTGGAGGCCAAGCACTTGTGATTTTGTATCCTGTTGTCTTGCCCCATGCAAAATATTTTTTTCCTTTGTTACCATTGCTGAGGAGTTCTTTTTGCTTTTATAACAAAAAAGCACATCTTCTTCTGGACACCCTGTTCTCTGGGGGCTTTGTTTTGGCCGCAGCAGACCAGCTGTGGTTTTCTTTTGCTGTGATGACCTCTGATTGCCATGTACAGTATGTTCAAAGTTGGATGCCTCCTCCTTGCAAACAAACTATAACTTCCCAGAGCAGCATTTGCAAATCTGCCCAACACTGCAGGGGTCCTCAGACTACTGCCCGCAGGCCACATGCGGCGGGCGGTGTGAATTGTGTTCGTTCCTGTTTTGTTTTTTTACTTCAAAATAAGATATGTGCAGTGTGCATAAGAATTTGTTCATAGTTGTTTTTTTTTAAAAACTATAGTCCGGCCCTCCAACCGTCTGAGGGACAGTGAATTGGCCCCCTGTTTAAAAAGTTTGAGGACGCCTGATTTAAAACATATAGATATGAAGCTGGGTGTTTCATATTTATAAAGCACCCAGCCCAGTGCCTGGAATTGTCCTTCCATTTCTTCACTGTGTCAGTTACACAGTGACTCTTGAGACTGTCTGTCTCCTTGTTTGGGGGAAGGGTGAGAATTTCTTATAAGAAGGAGAGGTGTGGCTCAGTGCCCACAGCACCCTGGTTACAGGGCCAGCCACATATACGAAAGGTGGCAGGTTCGAACCCAGGCCAACTAAACAACTGCAACAACAAAAAAATAGCCGGGTGTTGTAGCGGGCACCTGTAGTCCCAGCTACTTGAGAGGCTGAGGCAAAAGAATCGCTTAAGCCCAAGAGTTTGAGGTTGCTGTGAGCTGTGACACCACAGCACTCTACTGAGGGCGACAGAGTCAGACTCTGTCTCAAAAAAAAAGAAAAGACAAGAAGGAGATGTGTATCTTGTTAGATAGAAGTACAGAGTTGTTTTGCTATTGTGTAAGTGTGTAAAGGTGTGTAGTAGGAAGCACAGAGAAACGGAGGATGGGAACGGATCCGCTGTGCTGGTTATTGATGTATGACCTCCTGGTTCCAATTGCACAGGGCTTTGCCCCTCTGAAAATGGATAGCTTCCCTTAAAATACTTTTACTTTTGCAAGTAGCACAATTGAGGCTTTTCTCAGTAAGAGGTGCTGGGCAGAGATTGCAGGAGGAAAAGTTTTACCCCCTGGTCTCTAGGTGTTCTCTGGGCAGGCTGTTGCAAAGTGTAACTTTCCCTGATACCCTAGAAGGCAGATTTCTGGCAAATTCTAGAAGGCAGATTTCTAGTAGTTTCATATATACAGCAAATTCCGGAGGGTGGGTTTCGAGCAAGTTATAGAGCATGGATTTATAGCAGGGCTCACCAGTGCCTGCTCCTTACAGCTGTGATTTGTTTACTCTTTAGAGTTATCTTTTTTTTTTCTTTATTAAACCATGACCGTGTATATTAATGCATTTATGGGGTACTGAATTGATAAACAATGTGGAATGCTTACATTGAACTGATTAACGTAACCGTCACCTTGCTTGCTTATTTGCTGTGGTAAGACATTTATTCTCTATTCTTATAATAATATGGTACATTTCTTTAGAGTTATCTTTATTTCTTACTAGTGAATCTTTCATTACTCCAATCCTCTGTCACACTTGCTACTTCTTTACATTAAACTTTCCCTGTTCAAGGGTGGTGCCTGTGGCTCAGTGAGTAGGGCACCGGCCCCATATACCGAGAGTGGCGGGTTCAAACCCAGCCCCGGCTGAACTGCAACCAAAAAATAGCCGGGCGTTGTGGCGGGCACCTGTAGTCCCAGCTGCTCAGGAGTCTGAGGCAGGAGAATCACAGAAGCCCAAGAGCTAGAGGTTGCTGTGAGTCCTGTGACATCATGGCACTTTACTGAAGGCGGTAAAGTGAGACTCTGTCTCTACAAAAAAAAAATTTAAATAAAAAAAAACTTTCCCTGTTCAAATAACTGTGTGATTTTTCTTTTCTCTTCATATTGGACCCCGACGGATGCATCCACATTTGAGTATTCCCTTCTAGCCCCTAGTACTCAACAGGTACTCAGGTTTCCTCGTGCAGTGTAATTAAATATCCAACAGATACTCAACAATCCCCTGTGGTTTCATTTCTGATCAGTCTCCTCCATTCATTTGCTCGCCTCTCTTCTCTGTGGAGGGAGATGGATGGAGGGAAGAAATATTTTCCCTGCTGCTATGCTTAAGGCCAACTTTCCATTTTTTGGTCTAAGTTACATTAACCTGAACAGGGAAGAATAGTGACCTACAGGCAAGGGAGGCCACCCAGCAATGGGAGAAGTGGGAGGGGATGCTGGAAATGCTACATACCTGTGCTCAGGTACAAGCTGGACCATGGAGGCTACAGAGCAGGTGATTCTGTCAATACCCAGTAAAGTCACAGCAACCTGGAGTCTTGCAGCCTGTAATTGTGCAGTGGTGGGTGCAGAGCAGCCATTGCCCCGAAAGACAACTGAAAAGACTGGGTGAAATATCTTTAAAATATTATACTATTAAAGGGCAGTGCCTATGGTTCAAAGGGGTGGAGCGCCGGCCCCATATGCCGGAGGTGGCAGGTTCAAATCCAGCCCCAGCCAAAAACTGCAAAAAAAAATAAAATAATATATAAAATAAAAATAAATTATATATATATATATATATATAGAGAGAGAGAGAGAGAGAGCGAGTGCGTGCGAGAGCGCTAAAATCTGGGAAAGGCCAGAATAATAGAAAGGTCTGAGAAGCTGAGAGGATTGCTTTTGCTCTTGGGCATTCTGACCCAGAAAAGGCCAAAAGAGGCTGAGCTATATGTTTGGTGGCTTTGTGGGACTAACGAACAAAAGTCACAGTCTGAGACCCACCAAAGGAGGGGAGCTGGTAAATCACACCTTGCCTCAGACTGGGATCACAAAGAGACCTATCTCCTGAGTACAACTGATCCACAATTAACCAACAGTTAACCGCATAGTGTATACACACATCACCCTCATGACCCCTAGGGACTCAGCACTCCCGGGCATCTGTCTTCAGGTGAACAAAAATTCTCTCTTGCAAAGATAATGTCAACTTATTTCTACAAAGAATTTATTTTTTTACTTTTTTTTTTTTTGTAGAGACAGAGTCTCACTTTACCCCCTCGGTAGAGTGCCATGACCTCACATGGCTCACAGCTACCTCCAGCTCTTGGGCTTCCGTGATTCTCTTATCTCAGCCTCCCGAGCAGCTGGGAACTACAAAGAATTTTTAAATACAATATCCAGGGTGGCACCTGTGGCTCAAAGGAGTAGGGTGCCAGCCCCATATACCAGAGGTGGCGGGTTTAAACCCGGCCCTGGCCAAAAAAAACCCTGCAAAATAAATAAATAAATAAATGCAATATCCAACATAAAGTGAAATATAACCAGATATAGGAGAACATAACAGGAGAGAAAAGAAACAAAAATATCTACCCTGAGGAGACAGAGCCTTCTGCAGCAGCCCCTTCCACCCTACAACAACTAAGGGAGCTTCCCAGCTGAGCGGAGCTGACACAGGCATCTGGCTAGGGACCTTGGTCCTCTGAAGAAAGCCAGTTCTGTGAGCACCTTAAGAGACTCATGGGAAGGACCCTAAATGGAAATCCTGGGGGACCCAAGTTTTCTGACAGAAGCCTCCTTGCCCTAAGTTCATGGAAATGATGTTGCGGCAAAGCTTGGGAGAGAGGCTCACTGGCCTATAACTTTGTCACTTCAGTGAAAACTGGGGACACCACACTGCAGTGTGTGAAGCTGGAGCAATGGCCTCAGCATCTCTAGGGATGAGAGGAGCAGACCAGGGAATAGTTGTTGAGGATCTTGGATTGTGGCACCGCCTTGCCCAATGTGGTGCCCACACAGGACCACAACCCTGTGCCTCACAGCGACCCGGCAGGTTCAGGTCGTCAGCCTGGTTCACCCGCCACAGAAGCACAGCCCACACTGCGGTGCCCGCAAGAAGAAGATGAAGCGACTTGAATGCAGCCTCACAAGCCAACAGCCGTGGGCCAGGTAAGGGACACAGTGCGCTCAGGGAGTGGCCTTGACCCTCCCCAGATGTGGAGGCCAGGCTTTTCCATTCTGCTCCAGGCCACTTGCCCTGACCAGGGGCACCTACACAGGCACAAAGGTTGCCACTGGGCTAGGACTGGGCCTGAGTCCCGCACTGCCACCACCTTGCTGGCTGCCCAGGGTCCAGGTTCCCAGTGGGATTTAGCCCTAAAGGGCAAGTTTGCTGCACTGCTGTTTCCTTCCTAGAGATGGGAAAGGCCTGGGACAGCCTTTGAGGAGAGCAGGACCATGTCCTAACGGTTGTGACAGCTGGTTGCCATGTGCTCACTGACACAGTGATGCATGTATCTGTGTGTATGAGCATGTGTGTGCATATATGCACGTGTGTGCATGAGTGTACATATCTGTTTAGTGTCTGCATGTGCGCAATTGTGTGCACATGTGCATGTATGCATGTGGATGAGTTGTGTGCACATGAATATGTGTGTGCATGAGTGTCCATGCATGTGTGTGCAGGTACTGTGTGTATAAATGTGTGTGCATGAGTGTATGAGTGTGCATGTGTGCACACATGAGGGCACTGTGCATGTATGCATAATAGTGTGCCTGTGTACGCATGTGCATGAAAGTGTGTGCACAGAGCTGCATGACTGCACATGTGGGCGTGTGTGCACGTGACGGTGGAAATATGTGTTTGCA
Organism: Nycticebus coucang; assembly: GCF_027406575.1. Classification (NCBI taxonomy): domain Eukaryota; kingdom Metazoa; phylum Chordata; class Mammalia; order Primates; family Lorisidae; genus Nycticebus; species Nycticebus coucang. Next base: position 16,840,021 of record NC_069804.1, read on the forward strand.
CGCATCAGGAGGCATGCGTATATGCATACGTCTGCTGATGCAAGAGTGTGCTTGTTTGGGAGAGTACACGCATGTGTGATTGTGTCTGTTCCGCACTGAGAAGGGGAGAGAAATGACAACAGTGACCATGGAGTGCTCTCACTTCACACGCACAACGTAAGGGTTCAGGGCGCACCTCCAGGGTGAGGGGCATAACTTCAACAGGGATTTTATGTAACAAACACAAACAATGTAATATAATCAGTGGTACCCTCATGCTAACCCAAAATTTTACAAAAATTTAACAAAGAAAGGTGACCCTTGGTGAACGAAAATTTGCCTGAGACCTTGAGTCTTTCTCCCAGGCTGAGTCCAGGGCTAGGGTCCTGGTGGGGCAGAGATCAGGGCACCCCAGGTGCACCCTGGGGGTGGCAGGGGGTGTGCATGTGTGGGTATGTGCTGTATCCCCAGGTGTGTACGTGAGTGTTCTTGTGCCTGTGTGTGCATGTGTGGTGCGTTGTGCATGTGTGTGCCTGCTTGCATGCATGTACACGCATGTGTGCTTGTGTGTGTTGGGCACTGAAGTGGAGAGTGACAAGCTGACACCTCTCCATTTTTTGTGTTACCTACAGAAAGGTGGCCCCGCAGAGCACTAACCTAACAGGCACAACGTAAGGGCTCAGGGACCACCTCCCAGAGAAATGAGAGCGGTGACCCTAGAGTGTTCTCACCTCACAGGCACAATGTAAGGGTTCATGGCATACCTCCTGAGAGAAGAAGGCAACTTTCAATAGGGATTTTATGAAACAAACACAAACAATGTAACATAATCATTGGTACCCCCATATTAATATGAAATTAAAAGCATTTTAAAAACAGATGGTCCTCGGTGAAGTAACATTTCCCTGAGAACTTCATGCTATCTCCCGGGCAGAATCTAGGACTGAGACCCTGGGAGGGGAGCATCCAGAGTTCAGGCCACCTCTGGGGTGCATCCTGCGGGTAGCAGAGTCTAGAACTGAGGCCCCTGGGAGGGGGTCCAGCATTCAGGGCACCCCCGATCCACCCTAGAGGTGATGGAGGTGGCAGCTGCATCTAGCTGGAGGAGAACTCCGAATGAGGGGCAACCTTGGCTTTCACCTTTGACACTGCCAGGACACAACTCCTGGACACGCTTCTCACTTGCCTTGTTCCTTGTGGGGAAACAAATCCCATGTCATTTCCTGACCATTTCTGAGTCCTCCTTGGGCACCAACATTCACAAGGGGGACAGTTTGCACCATCCTGCCCTTTCATATCCCCAGGAAGGTGGGCTAAAGCTCACCCTACCCTCCCACCCAGCCCAGAACTTTCCATGTGTGCAAAAGTTCAACTGGGAGTCTGTAGCCTCAGCTCCAGAACACAAACACTCAAGGCTTCTGGTTGCCTGTTTTGGATTTTTAATCTTGACGTTCCCATTCTGAGAAAGCAAATGGGAATGACAGTCTTTAAAAATGTCTAGGCAAAAATTCAACCAAAACGATTGCAAAAAACTGAACTACCCTGAACTCAGGCAAGCTTTAAATTAATTTCTTCATTATTTAAAGAAAAAGGTAGTTGTACTTAACTGCTCACTGTAATTAACCCAATAACCTAGGCTACCCTCAGAGGGACCCCTACTCCTCTGACAATACCCCCAAAAGGCAACCCCAAGGAAACATGCCCAGGTGCTGTGCGCAGTGGATGCTCAGTTGGCACTTATGAGGGCTCCCATCCCCACCCCCAAGGGCTGCCAGAGGATCTGTCTAGAATGCTAGTCTGAGTGTGTGACCTCCCCCGGTTATAATCCTGTAATTGTTTCCCACAGCTCTTGAGATCCCACCCACTGCTGAACTAGGGTCACTATGTTCCAGGCCCTGCTCAGCTCTTCATGTTCATAAACTCCCCAATCCCCATCCAGTGTCCCAATCATGCTTAACACCCGTGGCTTCCCAACGATTTTTGATTATACATCCTGGAAGTGACCTGGAAGGCAGAGAATCTGTGTTGGATTCTAAGTGTAGCTACAGGTGCTCCAGCAGTCAGCTTGGGCATTGGGTAATGTGAGGATGAAGAACTTGAACCCGAATCAAGGTGGACTGAGAGAATGCTCACGAAGTCAAGATTCTGCTCAGAAATTTGGGGTTTGCTCTATCCCAGAGGTAAATAAATGTCCATTCAAGATCCTAAGTGTCTAACCCAAAGAGCTAAGATGTTATGCTGCAGCACATAGGTGACATTAGGGCTGCTGGTGCATTTTGTGTGGCCTAGTCTCATCTCGTTAAGCCTACATCTTAACACTGGAGAATTTCACATTCACATCTACATTTCTACTTTCTTTTTAAAAATCAGAAGATCTGTAACATAAGGCACAAAATCTTGTATAGCAAAAACTGGACGTGTCACTACCCTCCACAGGAGCAGCAAGTGGGCTCCAGCCAGACGCAGCCCCATACGGTCACCTGCGCACACGTAGACATTACACCCAAGGAGCTTCACTCAGCTTCACTTCCACCAGGCCCAGCCTGAGAGCATGTCTGCAATCGTTTTAGCCTGAAAAATGTTTAAAGCCTGTGGTAGAGGGTGGTGCCTGTGGCTCAGTGAGTAATGCGCCAGCCCCATATACCGAGGGTGGTGGGTTCAAACCCAGCCCCGGCCAAATTGCAACAAAAAAATAGCCAGGCGTTGTGGTGGGCGCCTGTAGTCCCAGCTACTCGGGAGGCTGAGGCAGGAGAATCACGGAAGCCCAAGAGCTGGAGGTTGCTGTGAGTCCTGTGTACATCATGGCACTCTACTGAAGGCGGTAAGGTGAGACTCTGTCTCTACGAAAAAAAAAAAAAAAAAGCCTGTGATAGAAAGAATGCTAACACTGGGCTCTGACTGGGAGTGCCACATCTCACCTCTGGGATAAGGCAAGAAAAAGGCCCTGAGCTACCTTCCAGCATCTCTCTCTTCCCTTGGCATGATGATGTTGGGGACCACATGTTAGAATGCAGGCCACACAAAAGAAGTCGCAGCTATAAAGGACTAGACTGCCTGAGAGAACAAGAAAAGCCACTGAGATTTCAGGGTTTGTTTGTTACTATAGCATAGCATGGCTTATCATGACCAATATGAGCGTATTGGCCAAAACCATATCTTACTCATGCAGTTTACTTATTATCATGTAATAATAAGACTTAAAATTCTTTGCACTGTAGTCATGAGTATACCCATTTAGCAAGTAATGCGAACATTGGGCAATACCCGGAGTGGAACTCCACGGTGACGGTCACCGTTCCTTCCCCTGGCCAGTGCCTCTTATAGTCTCCTGGTTGGAGGGATACCACTGACTCTGCCCCAGGAGTCTCAGGAAAGGGCATACCAAGGCACCCCTTCCTGACCAGTCATTTCTTTTTTTTTTTTTTTTTTTGTAGAGACAGAGTCTCACTTTACCGCCCTCGGTAGAGTGCTATGGCGTCACACGGCTCACAGCAACCTCCAGCTCTGGGGCTTACGCGATTCTCCTGCCTCAGCCTCCCGAGCAGCTGGGACTACAGGCGCCCACCACAACGCCTGGCTATTTTTTTTGTTGCAGTTTGGCCGGGGCTGGGTTTGAACCCACCACCCTCGGTATATGGGGCCGGCGCCCTATTCACTGAGCCACAAGCGCCACCCCAGAGTCATTGCTTGTGCACCTGCACTTCAGGAACATTGCAGTCGATTTCCCAAGCATCCATGCCAACCTTCTGAAATATGTTGATATGTAAATTAATAAAGCAGGATGCAACACTAAAAACCAGTAATCCTCACTCAATCAATATTTCTAGATGGTGACATTTAGATGCTGATTATACCCTATAGCTAAACTTCCCATATAAATGAGATATGTACTCAGCAAACAGCAAGAAAATATTTGTAAAGGATAAAAGGGAGGGAGAAAAAATAAAGCTACATATATACACCTTACTGCCCCCTACACATCATGTTCAGTAACTCCTTATTCTTCCTTGGAATGGACCTCATTCAGTCATACACAAACATTAAAAGACAGGTGAAAACAAGAACCATGAATGGATTAATGAATTATGGTACATGTATACCATGGAATACTATGCAGCGTTAAAAAAGATGGAGACTTTACCTCTTTCATGTTTACATGGATGGAGCCGGAAAATATTCTTCTTAGTAAAGTATCTCAGGAATGGAAAAAAAAGTATCCAATGTACTCAGTACTACTATAAAACCAATTTACAATCACTCACACTTTCATATGAAAGATGAATCACAACTATAGCCCAGGATGAAGGAGGGAAGGGGCAGGCGTTTGGAAGGGAGGGGGGTGGTTTGATAGAGGGCGGGTTAATGGTGGGGCCACACCTATGGAGCATATTGCAAGGGTCCAAGTTAAATCTATCAAGTATTGAACACAAATGTCTTAACACTGTGATTAAGTAAATGAGGTGAAAGCTATGTTAATTAGGAGGATGCAAGCACTCCAATTTGTAAAAATAATCAACACATTGAATCCTACAGAGGCATAAATGTATTCATGATCTATGTATATATGACTTAATAAAAAAAAACTAAAGGCAAAAAAAGAAATGATAAATGTGTGAGATGATGGATACCCCAAGTACTCTGATTTGATTTTGTCACATTTTATGCCTGTACCAAAACATCACATATCCCTTGTAAAGATATACAACTACTATGCATGCACAATAATTAAAAATTTAAAAAGTTAGGCGGCGCCTGTAGCTCAAAGGAGTAGGGCCCCGGCCCCATACACCAGAGGTGGCGGGTTCAAACCCGGCCCTGGCCAAAAATTGCAAAGAAAAAAAAAAAAGGTTAAAAAGAAAAAGAAGAAAACCAGACCCAGGCACTCCACAAAAGAGATCTAAAAATAACTACAAGGGCAGGCTGTAAATAGCAAATATTTCACGTACCAAGAAGAAATTTTGCATATTTTTATTTTTAAGAAAGTGTATTCACTCCTTCAAAATCTCACTGGGACTTAACGCAAAAACTTCCATAGTTTAGATTTGACAGATCAGAACTTTAAAACAGAACCAGCCATCAAGAATTGCCTATGTACCCATAGGCAACAGACAGCCTTCCACCAGATTCTGTGGTTAGTATCAGTGGCAGAAAGGAATCAGGAGGGAAATGGTTTGGCAGTGAGGTTTGTAATAATTGTATAATAATCAAACACAATTTCTTTCTTTCAAAACAAGGTAGAGGGCAGCGCCTGTGGCTCAAGGTAGTGGGGCGCCGGCCCCATATGCCAGAGGTGGCAAGTTCAAACCCAGCTCCCGCCAAAAACTGCAAAAAAAAAAAAGGTAGAAAAAGCAGAAGTCATTGATTTAGTTATGAGTTGCTGCATAGCAACACACGTCTGTTGTCTCACAGTTTCTATGGGTCAGGAGCTCAAATCTAACTTACCTATGTTATTGTTCTGACTCAGGATCTCTCAAGAGGTCTCTCTCAGACATCTCATCTGAAGGCACAATGGATGATGGGGTGGGAATCCACTTCCAAGCTCACCTGCAAAGGTGAAAGTTGAACTTGGACCTCACTTACACAACTCTTCAAACACAACAAGTGATTAGGCCAAGAGGGATGGACAGAATCAGCAGTATCCTAGAGAAGGCCACAGAACCTGACAATGACTGTGTGTGTCTGGGTGTGAGAGAGAGAGAAAGAAAGAGAGAGAGAGATCAGATACCTACTTTGTGCTGCCTATTGAAATTTCCATTGTGACTCCAATAAATACCATCCCTCTTTTCTCTGCACTCAAATTCTGAAAAGTTGAGCCATAGGGCGGCGCCTGTGGCTCAGTGAGTAGGGCGCCGGCCCCATGTGCCGAGGGTGGCGGGTTCAAACCCAGTCCCGGCCAAACTGCAACCAAAAAATAACCGGGCATTGTGGCGGGCGCCTGTAGTCCCAGCTACTCCGGAGGCTGAGGCAAGAGAATCGCTTAAGCCCAGGAGTTGGAGGTCGCTGTGAGCCGTGTGACGCCACACACTCTACCCGAGGGCGGTACAGTGAGACTCTGTCTCTACAAAAAAAAAAAGAAAAGTTGAGCCATAAAGAGTAAAGATGGCGACTAGAATAGCATCTCTCTCCCACCGAAGGTGAGGTAGAGGACACGGCCTAGTGGGAGAGCACAGGGAGCCTGCGGGGGGATTCCCGTATTAGCCAGACAAATCCACTCAGGAATTCCCCCCCTTCCCAGTAGTCTCGCTCCCAAGCAGAAGAATCCAGAGCTGGACAGAACATAGCCAGCTGATCGTCCCAAATTCACTGATGGGAAAAGTTTTCTCCACTTACCCAGGGGTGGAGTGAGCAAAATGGAGACAGAGGCCAGTAGTTCAACTGCCTCCTTACTCACAAAAACCCAGGACACTGTGTGAACACAGTCCACACTGATCCGATGTGGGGAAAACTTCAGGCCCCGTGTCGGAAATAGGAAAACACAGACTAACTCTACAGCCAGTGACTCCAATACCCTTGCTCATGTTTATTTAGGAACAAATTTAAAATGTTCTTTCTTTTTTTTTTTTTTTTTGTAGAGATAGAGTCTCACTGTACCGCCCTCAGTAGAGTGCCGTGGCATCACAACTCACAGCAACCTTCAGCTCCTGGGCTTACGCGATTCTCTTGCCTCAGCCCCCACAGCAGCTGGGACTACCGGTGCCCGCCACAACGCCTGGCTATTTTTTTTTGTTGTTGCAGTTTGGCCGGGGCCGGGTTTGAATCCGCCACCCTCAGTATATGGGGCCAGCGCCCTACTCACTGAGCCACAGGCGCCACCCTAAAATGTTTGATTTTGGGGCGGCGCCTGTGGTTCAGTGAGTAGGACATCAGCCCCATATACGGAGGGTGGTGGGTTCAAACCCAGCCCCGGCCAAGGCCAAACTGCAACAAAAAAATAGCTGGACGTTGTGGTGGGCACCTGTGGTCCCAGCTGCTCAGGATGCTGAGGCAGGAGAATCACCTAAGCCCAGGAGTTGGACGTTGCTGTGAGCTGTGATCCTATGGCACTCTACGAGGGTGATAAAGTGAGACTCTGTCTCTAAAAAAAATAATAATAAATAAATAAATAAATAAATAATGTTCTTTGATTTCAAGGCCACACCCCTGCTTTCCTGGGGCTCTGGTGCAATCAGGCATGAGCTGTGGACAGTTCATAGAAAAGGTCGCAGGGGGCAGGGCAGGGTAGATGCAGGCAGACAGGGAAGACAGTTAGAGCCCCTTTTTGACGTCCCTGAGCTGTCACCTGGGGAGCACTGCGATCCTCATTCTGCCAACCAGCAAACAGACCGGGATTGCCTAAGTGATGTGACCCAAGGCACACAGAGAGAAGATGGCAGAGCAGGGGTCCCATCCCCCAGTACCTTGGGCTGGTCTTTCCCTTTCAAACCTCTCTGTAACTTTCCCACAGCGACACTGGTGCTCCTGGACAGAGAAGATCCTCCGAGGGAGAGACAAGGGAAACACCGCAGAGGGCCCTTTGTGGCCCCGGGGACAGTGGCCCCAGCACATCACCCCCACTGACCACAGCAGCAGGACCCTCCACAGTGGAGTAGTGGAGAATCCCGCCGTGGCACAGAGGAACTTTGGAGAATGTTGTCCTCTAGCACTGGTGTGGGAGCCGGCTTACTGCCCTTCCCCAGGGCCACCCCGACCGGACTGTCACCTCCTTGGTTTCCTTGGCTTCCCAGGCTGCGCCCCATCCCTGCTGCCCCGCTGCCCTCGCATCCTCCGAGGATGGCCTGAGAAGCCTCTGGACCATCCCTCAAGCTCCACGACTTATCCTGCCGCAAAAAGAGGCCAAATGGGATGGGATGTGCCCTGTCTCACCCAATGGCCATTTCCAGTGGTCTCCGTGTCTGGTGGCCTCCCTGTCCCCACACCTGCACCAGGAGCACATCAAGCCCCCCTGCCCTTTCACTGAGCCCGAGGCCCCCACAAGAGAACCCCACCAAGCCAGGGCTCCGGCCTCTAAGCCTCCCTCTGGGCGTGTTCTCCTCTGGACACCTTCACCCCACCTGGGGGGTCCTGGTGCCTGAAGCCAAGTCCTCCATCTGCAGCCCGGAGACACAGGGACACAGAGCAGGGACAACCCTCCCTCCAGGAAATCAAAGCCCTGGGCCAAAGGCTTGCTTCACCCCCTCGAGGCTACAGTTTTTTCTCCTGATCACCCAAACTCTCAAACTTCTTTTCCTCCCTGAATGGCCCCCGTTCCTCCTTTTCATCTTCCCTGGCCGTGCACCTGCCCTGTCCTCCTGTAGCACTCTGCCCAGAGCTACCGGTGCCTTTCTAGACTCCAACTCCCTGGCTGCTCCCAGCGTTCTTCTCCCTTGCTCTCTCCTTATATTTTGAGCCCAGTCCCCACTCCTGCCCAGCTGTGTGATCACTTCTGGAAATCATTTATTCATTTAGTGAAGACTTACTGAGCACCTCCTCGGTGCCACACACAAGTATAAGGCTGGGACAGAGCAGGCCATGACACATGCCAGTCCCTGACCTCAGAGGCATCACATTCTGGTCACGGAAGGTAAGGAAAAGCAGAAAGGAACAAGAAGATGTCACCTGATATTGAGTACAGTGAAGGAGAACGGAGGATGACGTGGAAATGAGGAGGTACCAAGATGGGACAGTCACGGAAGCCTTCTCTGAGAGGTGATGTTTGAACTGAGATAGAAACGGTACAAGAGAGGAAGCCATGAGGCCCGGGGACAAACAAATCCAGGAAAGAAACAGCCAGGGCAGGGATGACTTGAGGAAGAAGCCTGACACAGGGAGGGTCACAGAAGCGGCAGCGCAGCCTGAGTGACCGAGAAGGACAGGGACAAGGGCAAGCACCGCGTCAAGTGAGCGTATGGACCCGAGTAAGGGACAAGAGGCGGGAGGAGAAGAGATGGTGTGCTGGCAGGGACCACAGGGAAACAGCACGACGTGGGCAGAAACACATCGTGAGGGGCTGAGAAGCACTGTTAGGAAGAGACAGAGGGAGGTGGTTAGGACAGATGTGGGGATGGGTTCAGGAAGACAGAAACATATGTACAGAGCCAGGTCATGGGGGTGTGGATCACAGAAGACACGGGCAGCTTCCAGATTGCGTGTGGGCAGGGATGATGATAATGCAAAAGACGTGAACAGAGCAAGATCACACGTGGGTATGGATGAAAGTAAGAAAGAAAGTGATGGATAGGTTTAGAGCAGATCACGTGCATGTATTAATCACTGTCAGAAAGTCACGGGCAGGGCCAGATCACAGGTAGGTATGGATCCTATTAAGAGCGTCGGGGGCGGCGCCTGTGGCTCAAGGAGTGGGGCGCTGGTCCCATATGCCAGAGGTGGCGGGTTCAAACCTAGCCCTGGCCAAAAACCAAAAAAAAAAAAAAAGAGCGTCGGTTATGGGCAAGTAAATGGCTGGTAGGAATCACAGTAAGATAGAAAGAGATGAGTAGAAACCATACCATGTGCGGGTGTGGATCTCAGGAAGAAAAAAGGAGATAAGCAGAGTTAGATGAACTCACGTGTGTGTGTTTGGATCACTGTAATATGGAGAGAGACAGGTATAAGCAGAGGAAATATGAGCGTGGATCACAGTAAAAAAGGAAGGAGAGGGGCAGGGGCCAGATCACTGGTGGGGGTGGATTATAGAAAGATGGACAGTGATGGGCTGAGCCCATCAAGGGAAAGTGGAAAAGACAGAAAGGTCCAGACTGTGTGTGGATGTGGATCACAGGAACATGGAGAGAGATGAGCAGGGTAAGAGTAGACCAACTGGGTGGAAGGATCATAGATAGTCAAAAAGAGGAGGGCAGGGGTGAGTTCCCAGGTGGTGTGGATCACAGGGAGACAGAAAGAAAAGAGCAGAAGCAGATCATGTGCATGCATGGATCACAGTTAGGTAGCAAGGCATGGGTAGGGTTAGGCTAGATCATACGGGATCGCATTAAGAAAGAAAGAGGCAGTGGCGCCTGTGGCTCAGTGAGTAGGGCGCCGGCCCCATATACCGAGGGTGGCGGGTTCAAACCCAGCCCCGGCCAAATTGCAACAAAAAAATAGCCAGGCGTTGTGGCGGGCGCCTGTAGTCCCAGCTGCTCTGGAGGCTGAGGCAAAAGAATTGCGTAAGCCCAGGAGCTGGAGGTTGCTTTGAGTCCTGTGACGTCATGGCGCTCTACCAAGGGTGGTAAAGTGAGACTCTGTCTCTACTAAAAAAAAAAAAAAAAAAAAGAAAAGAAAGAAAGAGATGGGCAGAGCCAGATCACGTGTCAAAGCAAGGATCACAATTAGACAGAAAGTCATGGGCAAGGCCAAACTGTACATGGGTATAGATCAAAGTAAGAATGGAAAAGATAAGTCAAGTGAGATTATATCACATGTGTGTAGATTATAGAACATGTGGGCAGGAGTGATATTATGTATGAGAATGGATCACAGGGAGATAGAAAGAGATGGGTAGAGTTAGACCATGTATGTGTTGGATCTCAGAAATATAGAAGAGATGAGTAGGGTCAAATCATGTGTGGGTGTGGATCTCAGGAAGACAGTAAGAAATGGGCAGAGGTAGATCATGTGTGGGTATAGATCATAGGGAGACAGTATCAAATGTTTACAGTCAGATGATGTGTCAGTCTGGATCCTACAAAAAGAAAAATGGAAAGCTAGAGCCAGCTCATGTGTGGTTATGGACCTCCGGAAGACAGAAGAACATGGGCAAAGACAGATCGTGTGGGCATCTGGATCACAAGAGGACAGGCAGTGAAGGGCAGAGCCAAGTCACATGTGGATAGAGGGCACAGGAATACAGAAAGTGATGTGTAGAGCTAGATCATGCATGTGTTATGCCTCAGAAAGACAGAAACAGATAGTCAGAGCCAGAACATGTGTGGATCCAGTCTCAGGAGTATAGATAGAGCCAGGAGGAGCCAGAAAATGTGTGGGTGTGAATCTCAAGAGAAAAGGTGGACATAGACAGAGCCAGATCTTGTGTGGGTTTGGGTCCCATACAGACAGAAAGAGATGGCAGAGCCAGATCACGAGTGAGTGTGGATCTCGGGAAGACAGACATACATGAGTAGCACAAATCACACGTGGGTGTGACTCACAGGAAGACAGAGATAAGTAGAGCTGGTTCGTATGTGGGCACTGATCACAGGAAGACAGAAAGAGATAGATAGAGCCAGGTCATGTGTGGGTGCTGATTACAGGAAGATAGAACCAGATGGTTAGAGCCCAATTATGTGTTGGTGTGGACTTTTGGAAAAGGAAACTAGGGATGTGAGGGCAATCTGGCTGTGACATCTGTCACCCCATTGATCGCCAGGGTTGATTCGGCTGATCTGGCTGGCTAGGCGGGTGTCCCCTTCCTCCCTCACCGCTCCATGTGCATCCCTCCCGAAGCTGCCCACTGGGTCAAAGAGGACGACCTTCCCCAATAGAGGAGGACCATTCTTCGGTCAAGGGTATCCTAGTAGCTGCGCTCCCCTGCTAGAACCTCCAAACAAGCTCTCAAGGAAAAGGAAACTAGATAGGCAGAGCCAGATCATGTGTGGGTACAGATTTTAAGAAGTCAGAATGAGATTGGCATAGCCACGTCAATGTGTGGGCACATATCACAGGAAGACAGGAGGCGATGGACTGAGCCAGTTCACAGGTGGATATGGATCTCAGGAAGACAGAAACTTATGGGCAGGGCCACGTCACATGTGAGTATGCAGCAGAGAAAGACAGAAAGAGATGGACCTGGAAAAGGCCCTGTACTGGTGTGTTTCACTGTAATTTACAAAGGAAGAGGCAGAGACCAGAGCATGTGTCCATATGGATTATGAGAAAAGATAGGGAGTGGCAGAGACCAAATCATTTGTGGTTATGGATCACAGGACATCAAAAAGTGATGGGTCGGGCGGCGCCTGTGGCTCAGTCGGTAGGGCGCCAGCCCCATATGCCGAGGGTGGCGGGTTCAAACCCAGCCCCGGCCAAACTGCAACAAAAAATAAAAATAGCCGGGCGTTGTGGCGGGCGCCTGTAGTCCCAGCTACTCAGGAGGCTGAGGCAAGAGAATCGCTTAAGCCCAGGAGTTGAAGGTTGCTGTGAGCTGTGTGAGGCCACGGCACTCTACCGAGGGCCATAAAGTGAGACTCTGTCTCTACAAAAAAAAAAAAAAGTGATGGGTCGGGCGGCGCCTGTGGCTCAACGGGTAGGGCGCCGGTCCCATATGCCGGAGGTAGCGGGTTCAAGCCCAGCCCCGGCCAAAAATTAAAAAAAAAAAAAAAAGTGATGGGTCAGGATGGGTTACGTGTCACTATGGATCAAAGGAAGAAAGGATAGGTGGTTAGATCTGTATCATTTGTAGCTTTGGATCACAGTGAGAGATAAAATATTGGTGCTGACAGATCATGTACAGATTTCTTTTGCCACGTACAGATTACATGGTAAAAGAAAGATCATATGTGGGAATGGGTCATTAGATGACTGAATGAGACGGGCAGGGACACATCATGTGTTGGTAAAGATCACAGTAATTTAGAAGTGGAAGGACAGGTCCAGACCACATGTTGGTATACATAAGAGGAGAGAGAGTCTTAGACACTAGTTCATCCCTTAGTATTGATTATAGGAAGACAGAAATAAATGGGCAGAGCCACTCTGTGTGTTCGTATGAATCAAATTCAGAAAGAGATGGAGCAGAGTCCATATCTTATATGGGAATTCAACATGATACAATTCATATACATAACAAAAAACACTTGTACCCCCCTAAATATTTTTTTGTTTTGTTTTGTTTTTGAGACAGAGTCTCAAGCTGTCACTCTGAGTGGAGTGCTGTGGCATCACTGCTCACAGCAACCTCAAACTCTTGGGCTTAAGCGGTCCTCTTGACTCAGCCTCCCAAGTAGCTGGGACCACAGGCACCTGCCACAATGCCCGGCTATTTTTGATTATAGTTGTCATTGTTGTTTGGTCGGCCCAGGCTGGATTTGAACCCGCCGGCTCCTGTGTATGTGGCTGGCACCTTAGCCGCTTGAGCTATAGGCGCCCAGCCTCCCTAAATGTTTTGAAATAAAATTTAAAAAGAAAGATATAGGCTCGACACCTGTAGCTCAAGCTGCTAAGGCACCAGCCACATTCACCAGAGCTGGCGGGTTCAAATCCAGCCTGGGTCCACCAAACAACAATGACGGCTGCAACCAAAAAATAGCCAGGCATCGTGGCAGGCACCTGTAGTCCCAGCTAATTGGGAGGTGGAGGCAGGAGAATTGCTTGAGCCCAGGAGTTGGAGGTTGCTGTGAGCTGTGGATGCCACGGCACTCTACCCAGGGCAACAGCTTGAGGCTCTCTCTCAAAAAAAAAAGGGGGTGGTGGTGCCTGTGGCTCAGTGAGTAGGGTGTTGGCCTTATATACAAAGGGTTTTAGAATGGGTACAGGTGAAACCTACTAAATGCAGAATACAAATGTCTACATGCAATAACTAAGAAAATGCCACGAAGGCTACGTTGAACAGTTTGATGAGAATATTTCAGATTGTATATGAAACCAGCACATTGTACCCCTTGATTGCACTAATGTACACAGCTATGATTTAACAATAATTAAAAAAAAATTAAAATAAAAGAAAGATATAGGCAGACCAGATGATTTGTGGATATGGACCATAGGAAGCCTGTAAGAAATGGGTAGAGCCAGATCATGTGTTAGTATGGATCACAGGTAGACAGAGATTTGCAGGGCCAGGTAAACCCTGTGTCAGTTCGTGGTCAGATAATTAAGTTCACAATCTCATCCTAGAAAAAGTGCTATACAGTCATGTTAGAGGTATTCCCTTTGGGAAGCTATGCACCAATGCCAGTGCCTAACCTACCCTTCAAAGTAATTTTGGAACTCTTTTTCTAGAATGGCCGTCAGACCATTGGACAAGATTTGACAAATAAGTTCAAAAACTTGTCCTAGAAAAAGTGCTTTGAAGGGTGGATTGGGTGCCAGTAAGGACAGATATTATGTGGGTATGAAAATCAGAAAGAGAGAAAATAGCAGAGATCAGATCATTTCTGGATAAGGATCACAGAAGGACTGAAAGAGATGGGCAGAGGCACAATTAATGTCCGGGTGTGGACAATAGTAAGAAAGAAAGATATGGGCAGAAATTGTGCCATGTTAGGTATGGATCACAGGAAGACAGAATGAAAAGGGCAGAGCCATATTACATGTGGATGTGGATCATAGGAAGACCAAATCATATGCGTGGGTGGATCATGTTTAGACCAAAAGAGATGGGTAAGGGTCAGTTCATGGTTGGGTGTGGATTGCAATAAGACAGAAAGGTATGAGCAGCCAATGCTATCATACAGGTTTGAATCACAGGCCCACAGAAAGGGATCGGCACAGATAGTGTATGTATGAATCATAGGCATAAGGAAATGAGCAGGGCCAGATCAAGTATAAGTATGGATCACAGAAAGAAGGGAAGAAATGGGTGGGACTTGGCGCCTGTGGCTCAAGTGGCTAAAGCGCCAGCCACATACACCTGAGCTGGCAGGTTCGAATCCAGCCCAGGCCCGCCAAACAACAATGACGGCTGCAACCAAAAAATAGCCGGGCATTGTGGCGGGTGCCTGTAGTCCCAGCTACTTGGGAGGCGGAGGCAAGAGAATGGCTTGAGCCCAGGAGTTGGAGGTTGCTGTGAGCTGTAATGCCATGGCACTCTACCCAGGGCGACAGCTTGAGGCTCTGTCTCAAAAAAAAAGAAAAGAAAAGAAAGAAAGAAAGAAAAGAAAAAAAGAAATGGGTGGGTTAGACCAGATCCTATGTAAGGAGGGATCACAGTGAGACAGAAATAGATGGGCAGGGCCAGATTACGTGTGCATATGGATTACAGAAAAAAGAAAGAAACTAGTAGGGGTAGACCAGATTACATATGTGGGTGGGTCACAGTTGGACCAAGATGGGCAGGGCCAGATCAAGTGTGGGTATGGATCTTGGTTAGACCGAGAGAGATTGGCAGGGACAAATTATGTGTGAATATGGATCACAGTAGGAAAGAAAGGCATGGGGCAGGGCCCAGATCACCTGTGGGAATAGATTATTGTAGAACAGAAAATGAGGGACTGGGAACGGTACATGGGCAGATATATATTAGACTAAGAAAGAAAGATGTGGGCTGGGAGAATATCACATATAGGTGTGGATCATGGCAAGACAGAAAGAGAAGTGTAGGCCAGATTATGTGTGGGTGTGAAACAGTAAGAAAGAAAGGGATGGGTAGAAAAGTAGGCTGTATCATGGGTGTGTATGGATCACAGTTAGAGAGGGACAGGGATGATATTGTGTGTAGGTTTCAGTTACAGGAAGACTTAAGGAGGTGGTCTGAACCAATGCATGAGTGATCATGTACCACAATGACACAGAAATATATGGGTGAGGTTACATGGGATCATGCTTGTGTATGGATCACAGTTAGAAAGTCTTCGTATTAACCTGGATGGAAGTGGAAGACATTATTCTTAGTAAAGCATCACAAGAATGGAGAAGCATGAATCCTATGTACTCAATTTTGATATGAGGACAATTAATGACAATTAAGGTTATGGGGGGGAAGCAGAAAGAGGGACGGAGGGAGGGGGGTGGGGCCTTGGTGTGTGTCACACTTTATGGGGGCAAGACATGATTGCAAGAGGGACTTTACCTAACAATTGCAATCAGCGTAACCTGGCTTATTGTACCCTCAATGAATCCCTAACAATAAAAAAAATAATAATAATAAAGGGAAAAATAAAAAAATAAAGAAAAGAAAGAGAGGGACAGGGTCAGATTGTGAGTTGTATGGATCCCAGGAAGATCTGCAGAGGTGGGCGGGGACAGGTCCTGTTTTGGTATGGATCAGTAATTTTTTTTTTTTTTTTTTTTCAGTTTTTGGCCAGGGCTGAGTTTGAACCTGCCACCTCTGGCATATGGGGCCAACGCCCTATTCCTGTGAGCCACAGGCGCTGCCCTGGATCAGTAATTTTAATGGAGAGGGACAAGGAGCAGACTGCATGTGAATAATTACCATAATAAGACAGAGAGTGGTAGAAACCAGATCTCTTCTGGATATTGATCACAGGAAGACAGAAAGGGAGGGGCACAGCCGGATCACATGTATGTATGGATCACAAGAAGAAAGAAAGAGATGGGGCATGGTCCAGATTGCACGGATGTGGGTAAGGATATGTTTCACACCCACAATAGTCCAAAATACTGGACTTTACCTAACAAACACAAACAATGTAACTTAATTATATGTATCCCTATATTAATCTGAAAAATAAAATATAATGAAATGAAATGAAATGAAATAAAAAGGATCATAGCAAAACAGGAGATGGCACAGGCAGGCCATCGGTGGGGTGGACCACAGCAGGTCAGACTGATGTGCAGTACCAGATCACGTGGGTTAGTGTAGGCCAACAGGAGTTATAAAGCACAATGTGTAGCCAGTGGTAGTCAGAGCAGTGAAATGAAAGTTTAGTTTAAAAATATCCTTTGGGGGGCGGCACCTGTGGCTCAAAGGAGTAGGGCGCTGGCCCCATATGTTGGAGGAGGTGGTGGATTCAAACTCAGCCCCGGCCAAAAACTGCAAAAAAAAAAAAAAAAAAAAGATATAAATATATATATATATATCCTACATATATATATATATCCTATATATATATATCCCTTGGGCTAGTTTATGGATGCTGGGATGCAGTGGGCAGGAACAAAAGCAGCAGATAATGGGGGGATGTTGTCACTGTCCAGGGCACAAGTGACTGCCCCGTGAGTGTCAGGGTAGCACAGGAGATGGTGGAAAGATGGGATGTTGTGAGTTTGCTGTTTTTCCATTCAGACTTCTGTTAGAGCCCCTCTTGGATTATCAGAATCCCCCCAAAATTTGTTCTCTGTCACTCTGCTCTTCTCATTCTAGTTTGTAACCCAGAATTTTGTCCAGTGTTAACCTGGGGAGGTTCTCAAGGAAACAGTTCCATATCAGAAATAACTCAACACAAACCACCTGCTTGTCTCTACACTATCATTGAGGAGGCCACAAAGCCTCAATTTCTTGCACCGCCTCTGAAATCCTTGTCCTCCCCAACACTCATTCTCCACATGTCCTCCAGCCTCCCATGTTGTGAACTTACTGATAAACCTGGTCCTTGCCACATTTTCTACCTTACAGCTTTCATCCCACCAGTTAAGCTTCAGCTGTTGTGTGTGCATGGATAAAAACCTAAATATATGTGTGAAGCAGAGAAGGCTGGTTGTTGGCTAATTCAGCTTTCTTGGATTAAAAGCCTCTGGGCTGGGCATGTGACCACCTTGTCACAACACTCCCCAGAGGCTAGGAGTGGCTAAACGGTGATGTGGATGTGATGGCAGGAGTTGGGGCAACCATGCTGGGCCATGAGGTGGAAGCCACATACTGAGGAAAGCTGAACAAAAATCTGAGAGGGCCCCAGATGCCTGATATAAATGGAGCATCTTCAGGCAGCCAGTGCGGAGAGAAGAGAAATGAGTTGCTGTCTTTTGGAAGCTTCTGGATTTGTGGTCTCTCTATTAAAGTAACCACACGCTGTCTCAACTACCGCATTGACAACTGAAGGAGGGAGGGGTGGGCACTTCAGCGATCAGGGCTTTCCTCTCCTCCCCACCCCTGCACCTCAAGGTGGGGTGTTAGCGTCCAAGGCCATTGAGAAAGTGGGAGAGTCAGCACAGGTGCTTGGGGCTCAGACAGGTGCACGGCAGGCAGCAGGGGTGGCAGATCCACACTCGGTGATGAGACTCCTCCCTGAGGGCACCACTAAGAATGCAGGGACTGGGGGTGCGGGGCGGGGAGGGCCGGGAATGCGGGGCGGGCACGCGCACCCCTACGGAGGTGAAGGGGGAGCAGGGAGGAGAATATAAAACTAGAGGCGGGGTGCGCGCCGCGGCGGAAGGAGCGAAGCTCTGGCCCGGCGCGTAGAGGGCGATTACGGGGACGCTGGGCCGGGCACTGGGCTGTGTGAAGTGAGCGCGCTCGCTGGACCCCGGTCCGCGCCATTCCGAGCTAGAAGCAGCAAACTCCCGAGGCCTCATCCCTCTGCCTGGCGGTGGCCACGTCTTGCACTTGGCCAGCTCGGCGCTCAGACCCTCCTGTGTCCCCGCCCTGCCGCCCTTTCCCTAGCCCAGCGGCGGGCTGTTGGTGGAAGCAGCCCCGAAGCAGCCCGAACAAGATCACTCAAGGTGAAGGATAAATCTACCAATAACAGCACTTTGAATGAAAATTTGTTTCCCTGCCACAAACTGAACACTTTTTTTTTTTTTTTTTTTGGTGGGAGCATTGTAACAAACCTAACTTTGTGGCATAGCATCTATGCAAGCTTGAAATCCAAGTAGCACTAAATTTTGTTATTTCATATTTATACAATAAGCTTCCCAGGAGACGTGTCAACATTTTTGGTGAAGAGCTTGAAAGACTTCTTAAGAAGAAATATGAAGGGCACTGGTATCCTGAAAAGCCATACAAAGGATCAGGGTTTAGATGTATCCATGTAGGGGAGAAAGTGGACCCAGTGATTGAACAAGCATCAACAAGAGAGTGGTTTGGACATTGATGATGTTCGTGGCAATCTGCCACAGGATCTCAGTGTTTGGATCGACCCATTTGAGGTTTCCTACCAAATTGGTGAAAAGGGACCAGTGAAGGTGCTTTATGTGGATGATAATAATGAAAATGGATGTGAGTTGGATAAGGAGATCAAAAACAGCTTCAACCCAGAGGCCCAGGTTTTTATGCCCATAAGTGTCCTAGCCTCTTCAGTGTCCAGTTCTCCATCACCTCCCTTTGGTCATTCTGCTGCTGTAAGCCTTACCTTCATGCCCCCGTCCACTCAGCCTTTAACCTTTACCACTGCCACTTTTGCTGCCACCAAGTTTGGCTCTACCAAAATGAAGAATAGTGGCCGTAGCAACAAGGTTGTATGTACTTCTCCTATCAACCTCGGCTTGAATGTGAAGGACCTCTTGAAGCAGAAAGCCATCTCATCCTCAATGCACTCTCTGTATGGGCTTACCCTGGGTAGCCAGCAGCAGCCACAGCAGCAGCCACCATCACTGCAGCAGCAGCAGCAACAGCAGCAGAAAACCTCTGCTCTGTCTCCTAATGCCAAGGAATTTATTTTTCCTAATATGCAGGGTCAAGGTAGTAGTACCAATGGAGTGTTCCCAGGTGATAACCCCCTTAACCTCAGTCCTCTCCAGTACAGTAATGCCTTTGATGTGTTTGCAGCCTATGGAGGCCTGAATAAGAAGTCTTTTGTAGATGGCTTGAATTTTAGCTTAAATAACATGCAGTATTCTAACCAGCAATTCCAGCCTGTTATGGCTAACTAAAAAAAAAAAAAAAAATGTACAAGTTAAAATGAATGGGCCCAAGGGGGATCTTTTGGTCTTTTTTTTTTTTTCCCCTTTTACCTCCTTGAGATTTTTTTTTAAGCTTATAGTAAGGATACATTTAAGCTTGATTACAAAAATAAAACATGCATCATTTTTCATTTGCCAACCAAGCCCAAAGTTATTTTATACTGACAGTATATTTTAAAGTATACTCTCAGATATGGCCTCTTATAGTATTTAAGATATAGCAAGGACATGGCTGATTTTTTTTTATAAAAAATTGGCACTAATAAGTGGGTTTATTGGTCTTTTCTAATTGTATAATTTAATTTTGTACAAAGTTTATAAAATATCAGAGGATATGTATATTGTTTCTATGACATGGTATTGCATTTATATCTTTTTACTACAGTGATCTGTGACAGCAGCAGCTTCGTGTTGTATTTTTTTTATTGAAATTGTAAAATATCCATCTTAAAGACATCAACTATTCTAAAAATTGTGTACAAGATATTCCTTTAGTGGTGGAATTAAAATGTACGAATATTTGCTTTTTAAAAAAGTTTATTTTCTGTTAAAGGTTTAAAGATTTTTGCTATATATTGTGGAAGAAAATGTAATCATAAATATTAATTTTGTACCTATATTGTGTAATACTTGAAAAAACGGTATAAAAGTATTTTGAGTCAGTGTCTTACATGTTAAGAGGGACTGAAATAGTTTATATTAAGTTTGTATTAAAATTCTTTAAAATTAAAAAAAAAGAATGCGGGCAGCGCCTGTGGCTCAGTCGGTAGGGCGCCGGCCCCATATACCGAGGGTGGCGGGTTCAAACCCAGCCCCGGCCAAACTGCAACCAAAAAATAGCCGGGCGTTGTGGTGGGCGCCTGTGGTCCCAGCTACTCGGGAGGCTGAGGCAAGAGAATTGCTTAGGCCCAGGAATTGGAGGTTGCTGTGAGCTGTGTGAGGCCACGGCACTCTACCGAGGGCCATAAAGTGAGACTCTGTCTCTACAAAAAAAAAAAAAAAAAAAAAAAAGAATGCAGGGACTGGGGAAGGGTAGGCTGACAAAAAGAAGACAGGCAAAGAAAGACTCGGGAATGATGAGTAGGAGATGCCTGTGGGTGTGGAGGTGGAAACATTAGTCAATAGTTGGATACACAGGCCAGGAACTCAGGAGAAAGTTCAGGAAGGAAGCCTTGGCTGGCAAGGTCACAATGGGGATGGTTGATTTTGCGGTTGGTGTCTCAAGGTCTCATTATCTTCCAACTTTACGTCCCAGACTGCAGCCTGCACCATGTTTGGACAATTCAGGGTTTTCTGGAGCACAGTAGGTCCTCAATTTTGTGAAAGTTCTATGGATTCCTAAAATGTGTGTGTTGTCTTTTTGAACTTGATGTCTATTAACAATGCCTTTTCCATTACTTCAGTATCTGCCACTTAATTTCACTTACATCTGTCAAAGGCCAAAAGATAAAGTCTTTCATTCCTGCTGCATTTCTGTTAAATTATCCATATGGTCTATCGGGTTTTGCGTTCTCCTGAGTCTATGTAACTGATCACACACAAGATCATGATCTGTATTTGAACCTGTCCCATATAGTGAGTCCTGACACATTGACTGCTTTTTGCCTGTAATTCCACCTCACCTGGACCACTATCATCACTGTGGCATACTTTTTGTTCTCTCACTGATCAATATTTTTGCCCAGCTCTTTATTTTTAATGTTTCATGGAAACGACAAGGTAGGTAAAAGCACATAATTGTTTTAAATATCAATGCTTGAATCTTTTTAATGTGGGATTTAATCTATCTATACATAAAGTCATTAAGTCGAGTTGGTCTTCTGACATGTTATGCTTTTTTCCAGTGTTTCTATTGTTTTTATCACCTGCTAAATGGCAATGTTTTATTTCCCACAGTGATTTGGACACGACTTAGCCTGTGTTCTTGTAATTAAACAACTATTATAAAAGCAATACACTGCAGAGAAATCAAAAAGTAAAGCTAAGCCAAATGAAGTCAAACCAGCTCAGAATCCCACTCACCACGAGCCACCCACTGAACCGAGTATGTCTCCCAAAATGTCTTCTAGACATGGAAACACACCATATACAAACACACAGTAGAATCCCTGGAGAAGTAATGCTACAAGTCTGTCTGCAACCCTGCTTTGATCACCTTAGTGTGTGAATAGCTCTCTGTATAAACGGATAACTTCCCTTCTATGGTATTTCAATTCCTGCAACGTATCCCAGAGAATGGGTGTGACATGACCTAAACAGTTGCCCTATTGTGGATTTATTGATTAACTCTTGGATGTTACTGACAATATTATGATGGAGAGGCTTGTTAAAACCTTTGTCATTAAGCAGATGGTTACTTCTGTGGGATAAATCTGAATTAGTGAAATTACTAAGACAACAGATAGGTGCGCTTTTTGGGCTTTTTATGTGTAATGACAAACTGCTTTCTGCACTTGTTACACCAAATTTATGCCACATTAGTATGGGTATTTGATACTGTTTTGTTTTTTTTTTTTTTTTTTGCAGTTTTTGGCCGGAGCTGGGTTTGAACCTGCCACCTCCGGCATATGGGGCCGACGCCCTACTCCTTTGAGCCACAGGCACTGCCCTCTTGATGCTGGTTTTGACCTTTGCTAAATTTATAAAAGGTGAAGAATCATATACATCCCACTTTACTTCGTATTTCTCCAATTACTGGTTAACTTCAGCATTTTTCATGTGTGTCAGCCTCCAAGGGGACCCGGAAGCTCCCGTCTCCTTGTCCTCACACTCCCGTGTAGTGTGCACTCACAGTGGGTCCAGGCTCATCCGCATGACCCGTAGAAACTGCAGAAGTGATCCTCTGTCACTTTGGATGCTAGGCTACAAAAGACGTTTTTTGTTTTGGGTCATTCACATGTTCTTTGTGGCTTCACATGTGCCGTGGTGCATGGATGCCTCTGCCGCTCTCGGATCACGTCTCACCCTCCTGCCTCAGCTCGGGCTGCTTGTCCCAGAGAGAATGAGCTGCCCTGCTGAGAGAAGAACCAGGGCCAACATGTTCTTTGTGGCTTCACATGTGCCGTGGTGCATGGATGCCTCTGCCGCTCTCGGATCATGTCTCACCCTCCTGCCTCAGCTCGGGCTGCTTGTCCCAGAGAGAATGAGCTGCCCTGCTGAGAGAAGAACCAGGGCCAACAGCAGAGAGGCCTGGAGGCTCCAGTCCCCATGCGTGCAACGTGAGTGGGGTGACCAACCGTCTGGTGACTGAAGGCTTAGCCAGGACACAAGACTTTCAGTGCTAGGACCAGTGAAGTCTCAGGCAAACCGGGATGAGTTGGGCACCTACACAGGAGTGAGCCAGTTTGGAAGCAGGTCCCGGTCCTGGGCAAGCCTTCAGATGCCTACAGTCCCAACTAACTTCCTGGCTGTGACTTCTAACACCCTGAGCCAGAAGCATCCCCAACACCCCCTTGCCAAGACACTCCCAGATTCGGGTTTTTTTTTTTTTGCAACACTGTTTTGAAGACACGCTCCCATATTCATCAGACATCACATGAGATCTTGAATGTTTACTATTTTAAGCTGCTAAATTTGGGAGTAAATTTTGTTCCACAGATATAACAAGTACATTATATTTTTAACCATTTTATAGGAATTTAATATATGATAAAGGTGAAAACTTTACCATTTGGGCAAAGATGGACTATTTAGTAAATGATGAACAAACAACTTTTTCCATGGGGGTACAAGATAAAGGAGAGTAAAGAAATGATCACCATTGTATTGATAACATCTTAAACCCACGCGCCTACCAGGAGAGACGGGTGTGTATTGACAGCAGCTTACTCCTGCTCAGCGTCCTTGGCCTTCAACACACACCTCCCTCCAGCCCTGCCCGTCATCCTTCGGGTCTTGGCAGAGATGCCACCTCCTCAGGCAAGCCCTGAGTCTTCCCCAGCAGGTAAAGGTCGCCTGGCGCAGCTCTCATGGCTCCTTCCCCTTGGCCACACTTTGCCCTCTTGGTAATTACCTCGGTGTTTGTACGTTTCCATGCCGTTTCGCAGACAGACGGTAGTCTTCCTGAGGATTGTGCCTCTTTTGTTTACGCTCACGTGCCGAGCTGTCTGTCCTCACTTCCTACCTTTACAGGTGCGTTTTCTCCTGCCCCACTTCCTACTTCTTGCGCCCGGGGCTTAAAGACACAATTTGCTGCATGTGCCCCTGTCGGGGCTCTCCTTGCCTCGGCGTCCCCGCAGTGCTGTGCCCGTGGGGTTACATGCACGACCCCACGGTGCACCCCAACAATGCGTCGCTTTCCCCTGCCTCCTTGGCTAGAGTTTGCTGGGTGTTTGGGACCTGACATAACCTGAAGGAAAAAAGCAAAAGGTGACGCCTGGCCGAGGCACTTGCGACTGTGCTTCACGGACTCGGAGCTTTCACAAGAGGAAATGTGGGGGGTGTAAGTGCCGTGATTGCTCATGATGTCCAATTTCAAAACCCAGTCTAGCTTATCATGTGACAGTGATGCCAACTGTCGACAACGTGTCGAGGGCTGCTCTTACTAAGAGTGTAAACCACCAGCTGGGAAACAGGGATTTTATTTTATTATTATTATTATTTTTTTTTTTTTTTGTAGAGACAGAGTCTCACTGTACCGCCCTCGGGTAGAGTGCCGTGGCATCACACGGCTCACAGCAACCTCTAACTCTTGGGCTTACGCGATTCTCCTGCCTCAGCCTCCGGAGCAGCTGGGACTACAGGCGCCCGCCACAATGCCCGGCTATTTTTTGTTGCAGTTTGGCCGGGGCTGGGTTTGAACCCACCACCCTCGGCATATGGGGCTGGTGCCCTACTCACTGAGCCACAGGCGCCGCCCAACAGGGATTTTATGATATAGGGAAAGCCACTGAGTCAGGACACGGGTTACGGTGATGTTGATTCAGAGGGACTCCCCTGGGGGAGAGAGACTTGCACACATGGGGAACGGGGTATGTTGCAAATGAATCATAAGGGCTTTTCCAGGAATATATAAGAAAATTACCTATGGGACAAAAGAGAGGAAAGGGAAATAAGTCCCTTTGTCTGAAAAGCAAATATAATTAGAGCAATAATAACTGGAATAAACCAAGAGAAAGCTAACAACTGTGGAACAACCAAGTCTTGTGCCAGAAGGTGGGAGATGTGGAGACACCTTTTGAGAAGGCAGAGTGTGGAAAAATGGGAGCAAAGGGATGGAGGCATTCCCTTTCTGATCATTGCTTTTTGCAGAAAAGCACGTTCAGTTCCCACTGTAAGCTGAGGGGGTTCACAAGCCCCAGATTTTCATTCAACATAATGGCAGACCTGCCGCTGTGTGATTCAGCCTAGCTTTGACTTCAATTCTTCCTGAAGTTTCCTTCATGCCTCCCAATAGTATTTGCTGACAAAGCAAAGAGCTGACACGGACGTTTTGCACCATATTGTTTTACATCTATTATTTCAACTTTGTTTCCTTTTAACCACATCAGGAGGAACAGGTGTTTCTTAGTTGTAGGTGGCTTAACTGCCTTTGGCTAATATAATATTAAGAAACGTCAGGGAAGGAGTTTAAATTTTAATCATTAATTTACTGAAATTCTCTGTAGATTGAATTTTGCTTGTATATAGACATTTCTGGAAAAAAAAGAGAATTTTGTCTTCATATTCTGAATACTCACTTAAGCTTTTTTTTTTTTTTGAGACAGAGTCTCACTAGTCACCCACAGTAGAGTTCTGTGGCATCACAGCTCACAGCAACCTCCATCTCTTGGGCTTAAGTGATTCTCTTGCCTCAGCCTCCCAAGTAGCTGGGACTACAGGTGCCCACCACAATGCCTGACTAGTTTTTGCTTGCAGTTGTCATTGTTGTTTAGCAGCCTTGGTGTATGTGGCCAGTGCCCTATTCACTGAGCTATGGGTGCCACCCATCACGTAAGCTTTTTATTGTGGAAATTTTCCAACATACGAGAGGGATTTGTATAATGGATTCCCATATATATGTCATTGGCCTCAACAAATATTAACCTGAATCCAATCCTGTTCCATCTACACCTCCTTCCCTGTTAGATTCTTTCCAAGCAATCCCAGATATCACCTCATTTGATTTGTAAAATTTTAGAATGTATTTCTAAACAACAAGGGCACCACCTTTTCAAAAATGTAATCATTAATACCATTAGCGTCATTGCTCAACATGAATAATGACTCTTCAGTGTCATCTAACATCCACTAGGGGTTCACTTTTTCCTGGATTGTCTCATATACGCCTTTTTACTGTCGGCTTCTGTTCATCTGGATCTAGACAAGGTCAAGGCGTAACTAGGGATGACACATATTCTATCATCATTCCACTTCCTCTTTTTTCCCTTGCTGGATGCAAGGAAATTGTTAAAAGTCTTGCTAAAATTGGATGGCTTCATCCTATTCTTAGCTAATGCCTAAAGGTAAAAACACACATGGCTTTTTTGTAATGTGTGCATGTGCGCATGTATGAGTGTGTGTGTGTGTGTGTGTCTGTTGCCTGGGCTAGAGCGCCATGGCCTCAGCCTAACTCTCAGGTACCTCAAACTCCTGAGTTCACTGATCCTCCTGCCTCAGTCTCTGAAGTAGTTGGGACTGTGTGTATGTGTGTGTGTGTGTCTGTTGCCTGGGCTAGAGCTCCATGGCCTCAGCCTAGCTCTCAGCTACCTCAAACTCCTGGGTTCACTGATCCTCCTGCCTCAGCCTCTGAAGTAGTTGGGACTACAGGCTCCTGCCACCACATCCAGCTCATTTTTCTATTTTTTTTTTTTTTTTTTTTTTAGTAGAGACAAGGTCTCACTCTTGCTCAGGTTGGTCGTGAAGTCCTGAAGTCAAGCCATCCTCCTATCTCAGCCTCCTAGAGTGCTAGGATTTACAGGTATGAGCCACCACTCCCAGGCAAAATACACATTTATGATAAGGCATTTTGCTTATGACAATGGATAAATGTCACATTTCAAAGTCTCCTTGGTAGCTGTTTTTAGCAGATCTGATTAGATCGCTTTTGTCTTAATTTGTACTGCGATTGTTGCAAAGCTCAGAGGAGCTCTGCCACCTTCTTGCTGTTCCCCTGGGCTTACACTGTTAGTCTTCAATTCAGTGAATGCAGTTTCTTTGCATTAACCTTTTACAACCACCTGTTCACCTTTTGAGAGTTAACATTTTATATGTCTTAAGCCACCCATTTTTTTCTACATTTTATCACCTGTGAAATTTGCTTGCATATTATAATCAGAGGTGAGTGGTTGTCTAATAGAGAGCATTTTCCTTTCCCTTTTGGCTCATTAAACAATGGCACATCTTACATTCAAAGGGGCCTTACATTTGATGGAATATACTACTTCATTTAAGCTAAGTAATATAAAGGCCTCTCTCTGCAGAACTTCTCTGAACAGTGGGCAACCTCTACGGGACAGGCATGCTGAAGGAGGTGGACAAGTCAGGGTTTGACCAAGAACACACAAGCCTTTCTAAGTCTTCAGAATGGAAGGGGTTTAATACATTATCATCTTATACAGCTGCTAGGAGGCAGTGGTCCAAGGTGAGGGAGGAAATTTCTAGAAGTCCAGGAGTGCAAGGGCTGCAGAGAAGCTTCCTCAACAGTCTCAGCTGCCTGCATGAATGAAGGGAATGAATCCCAAGGTGACAGCCAAAGGCTGCTGCCAAACCCCACATCTGCCTTCTACAGACATTCAAAGGCCTGGCCTATGCTGCCACCCAGAGGGAAATCATTTATCCTTACCTTCCTCCTTCCAGAATCCCGACAGAGCACAAATCCAAGAAGCCAACTCTACTGGCAAAGGAAATGTTGCTTCCAGTTTTTCATGCCTCTAATGACAGGGAGGGACTGAGAAAGCTGGGGTGGTGGCAAGTTCCAACAATGTCCAGCACTTCAGAATACTCTCCAGCAGTGAATACACATGCTATCTGCAGAGAAGCTTCATCTCTCCCCTCTTACGTGAATGCAAAGGGAAGGTGTGATGTATGTGCCCTGCTCCCACTGAACTTTCTACCCCCGGGGAGTGTGCACACCCTGCCCTACCCCTGTCCATCTGTGGACTTGAGCATCCAAGGCCAAAGCAGGAGAGGGGTGAGGCCAAAATGGAGTGGGGCTCTCAGAGGCCTTGACCCTGCCGTGGCTGCCCTCTTGCCTGTGAAGGATCATTTCCACAAATAAAGGTGCTTAAGTGCTTTGGTTCTCTGGCTGAGGAACAGGACACACAATTACTGAGGCATTTTGATACATCACTTATTGTCACTTGGAGCGGACTCACGTGCTGTTTTATAAGCGTCCCAAGGTTCTCCTTTTCAGGAATGTTGGCTCATCTCAGCTAGGTTCTAGGCAGCTCAAGGGGAGAAGCCAGGTCCCTCACGTTTTAAGGATCTCCCCTCAGTGCTGATAGCACCCCTCCAGTCAGAGGTGATCCTGTAGCCTTACAGCTGCCTCCAGTGCAGCAGGAGTGGCCAAGCTCAGACTGAGTATGTGCTTCCTCAAGAGAGCTGCTCTCAAGGTTCCATTTCACCAATGTCATGGACAACGTGGGGAGCAGGGAGGTAGAGAAGGAAAGCTGGCTGTCTGCTGCGGATCCCAATGGTGGGTGCCTCTGTACGTCCTCTCTACCCCAGAGCTCTCCCTCTCTGCCTGGATCAGCATCAGGGGATTGTACGTTAAGCCCCAGCATCAAGCTGTAGAAAGAGCCCCAGAAACTGAGACTGTCATTTACACAGCCAACCCTGAGTCCAATCCTATCTGTAGCTTGAAAAAGCAGTGCTTTTTCTCCTAATTACACTGCTACTAGACACAGCATTTACATTTTAATTTCAAATATTAGTTACAGAAGGGCATGGCATTTTTATCCCTATAGGAGCCCTAGACTCTACATGTCCTTTAAGACATCCCACTGTGTGAAATCACAGACAAAAGACCAGCGCGATGCTAGGTGTGCCCAGAAGGTCTTAGAGCTCAGGGTACAGAATTTGGCTGGCTACGGAGGGTCAAAGGACAGACTGGGAGGCAAAGCTCAAGGAAAGGTCATTTGAACAGCTAGGAAAATGCCTGTGAAGGGCAATATGGCATGATGGTCTCTGTACTAAAAATTTACAAACCAGATAGGGGAAAAGGGGGGACACTGAATTACTCAAATCTCCGACCACTCAGGTCAGCACCCTTGTTCCAGCCCATTGATCATCATTCTGGAAGCCCCCGTCAGGGCCCCACTGTCTTCAATGAACCACAGACATGCTGCTGAGCAGCAAGAGCACTACGTTTCTGGGATCCTCAGCACAGAGCAGCAGCACCTGGAGTGAAGAGGCGCTGAAGGGCGGATAATTAAGGCTACTCAGCTGTAATGCTGATCCTCAGAGGTATCCAGCTGAGGAGTCTGGGCCATCTGAAGGAAGAGGGGCAATAGCAGGTGTGTCAAGACGTGGCTTCTGTCCCCCCAGTGATACAATGAGCAACCAGCGTTGCCAGGCAGGTGTGGAACTCGCATGGGATGAGAGATACAAGGGGCACTGGCATTGTCCAGCACACTCACAATATTGATAGTATTATGAGCAGAGAGAAAGCTCATGGATGTAACTTCTTAAAGGCCCCTGGCAGTCTCATTTGAGACCCACTATAAGAAATCAGCTCTTTGCTCCTAGGCATCTCTTTATCAGTAGAATCAGGACAGATTTTAAAACTCAAGTATTTGGATATATAAAGCCACAAATTTTCTATAGTGGCTCTTTTTAAATCCTAACAAAATTCATACATGAACGTAATGCAGTGAAAGTAAATTAAATCTGAGGCTTGGACATTAATTGATGTGGTTTTTTTTTTTATTGTATTTTATAATTTGAAAATTAAGAAACATAGTAATTAAACAAAACCTGAGGATTTTTCAACCGAGTAGTGTCTTCATACAATTTGAAAGAAGACCAAGTAAGAATCTTGTCTTATATAAGGAATAACATAGATGAAGTCATTTTTTAAACAGTTGTATTCATATCTAAAGAACATCTGGTTTTCTAAAAAGAAAGTATACATTCTTGCCCCTGGTGTACATTTTATTGGCATTATAACAAATGGCTAATACTTTTATAACCCATTCTCATAACTTATAAACATTACATCAAAATCATACAAAGTAATAACAATTAACATATAGCACCATTTCCTTTTGAATGTCAGAATATATCTTTCAAAGTGTAGCAGAATCAGTGGCTCAGAACTAAGCAAATTTATTAGCAACATTGCATAGGACAGAAAACTTCCCTGTATGGAAACCAATCCATAGATTGTTTCTTATCCCTGAAGAGTAAGTTGAGAGGTACTGGTGATAAAAATGATGCACATTTAATAACAAAATAAAAACATCTACCTACATACAGAGTTCATTATTATACCTCTGTGGCAGTGCAAAGTGCCATATTCGAAAAGAAAATACGTGTGTATACCTACTGGCATAGAATATATAAATATGGTAAAGTATCATATGAAGAATAAACACATCCAATAAAATATATCTTTTAAAATTTTGGACATAGATATCATCATATAAAGATGTAAGAAATGAATGCCTAGTTACCTGTCCAAGCTTAGCAAAAATATGAAAGGTTTTAAAATAGTAAGTTATTTCACTGAAAATTTTTAAACAGACTATCCAAACCACCCTTGGTGGTATAAATATCTCCTGCATAAAATCATCATTCTATCTAATTGATAATTTTAAAAGTTTATCAAAAACTGATAAGAACACTTCATAAAAGCTTTTTTCCTTTAAATATGGACAAATATAAAAGACAAATAATAAAAGAAAGGAAAATAATTTATATGGCTATTCCCTTTCTGGAAACTGATAGAACACAAAACACTGGAGGGTATCAGACAGATAAAGTATCAGAGAAAGAGATGATATCTATAGGTGCACCTTTAAATTCTCAGCTGAGGAAAAACTCTTATGGATTTAATTATAAGTTAATTATAAGTTGTGTGAGTCTCTGATATTTTTTCCTTTGGGATCCAGCTGTTTTGGTTTTTCTGTGTTTACTGCATGACATATATGTGTAAATTGTACAATGAAAAGAAGGAAAAGAAAAAGAACAAACTTCCACTTTGAAAATGCTAATACTAACACATTAAATGGTTTTTAAAGAAGTAGACTGAACTGCTTAGTTCTGTAATTCTGATAAAATACTTTTAAATACATCTATAAAACTGCTAAGAGAAGAAAAATACTTTTAAACATTATCAGTAAACCTGAGAATTATGTCCAACCTAAACTTATAAATTTTTGCAGTTATATTTTCCTTCTTTAAGTTTTTCAATGTAGTAACATAACTTTAATGCTGGCCCCAGCTTCAGCCCCATATACTTCATCATCATATCACTCTTGAGTAGTAGCAGAGCCTTCCCATCAATTTCCTACAGAGAAAAGGAAATTACCATAATTAATGTTTTCATATTTGCCTATAGAGAAGAACATGTACAAGAGGAGCTGTACATTCCAGATAGGTATTCTCTGCATATGCATTTATGTCCTGAAAACTATTAAAAATATAATTTGTACAGTGAAGCATTTGATAATTTATAAATTTACTTCTAATTTTAAGACAAAGGAAATTTAACCTTGTATCTTCAACAAATGTAATAGGCATCAAACTGATTTTAAATACTATATATTGAATAAAATACTACATATATCTATGACAAAGAGTCAAAAACTATGAATAGACATGAATTTCAGACAGTCATTAACTTTCTAAGAAGGCCTGGGAATATGTCAGCATCAATGCAACTGTAAATGTGCTATACAATGCTGTCTTTATGTTGAAAGCTAATAGTCATTTGTCTGAAATTAGATGCTAAAACTGATTTTCTTAGAATATTGAAAAAGATACCTCATATATTAGATCACTAATGTGATTTGTTAGAAAACAGTGAAACTATTACTTAATAGTCACAAGGCATCCTCCTGAAATTCTTGATCACCTTAATTGACCAATTTATGTCACAGTATTCGATATCCATGAGTTCCTGTTTAAAATAAAGCAGCATCTTTTTTTTTTGTTTTTTGCAGTTTTTGGCCAGGGCTGGGTTTGAACCCGCCACCTCCAATATATGGGGCCGGCGCCCTACTCCTTCGAGCCACAGTCACTGCTCCATTTAATCTTAAAGAGTTGGTGAATTCACTGGATTATCATCAGGAGGAGGACACCCTCTTATAGGTTGTAGTCATCCCTCCTATTCATGGTCCTGAGACCCAGCTGGGAGTAGGTGGGATGGGGGGGATCCTTGTATCTGTCATGACAGAAGAAGTGGTGCTGCTCAATCATCATCTGGTAAGAACTTATGGCCATTTGCGTATTAGGCACTTAAATATCCATTTTATTTATTTATTTTTTGAGAGAGAGTCTCACTTTGTCACCCTTGGTAGAGTGCTGTGGCATCACAGCTCACAGCAACCTCCAACTCTTGGGTTTAAGCGATTCTCATGCCTCAGCCTCCCGAGTAGCTGGGACTACAGGTGCCCACTGCAACGCCCGGCTTTTGTTGTTGTTGTTGTTGCTGCTGCTGCTGCTGTTGCTGCGGTTGTCATTGCTGTTTTAGCTGGCCACCCGCAGTATATGGGGCCGGCACCCTACCCACTGAACCACAATTGCCGCTCTGTTTTGGTTTTTTTGTTGTTGTTTGTCTGTTTTGGGGAGAGACAGAGTCTTAACTCTATCGCCCTCAGTAGAGTGCCGTGGCATCCCTCAGCTCACAGCAACCTCCAACTCCTGGGCTAGGCGATTCTCTTGCCTCAGCCTCCCGCACAGCTGGGACTACAGGCGCCCACCACAAAGCCTGGCTATTTTGTTGTTGCAGTCTGGCCGGGGCTGGGTTTGAACTTGACACCCTCATATATGGGGCCGGTGCCCTACCCACTGAGCCACAGGAGCCACCCCGCTTTTTTTTTTGGAGACAGAGTCTCAAGCTGTTGCCCTGGGTAGAGTGCTGTGGCATCATAGCTCACAGCAACCCCAAACTTTTGGGCTTAAGTGATTCTCTTGCCTCAGCCTCCCAAGTAGCTGGGACTACAGGCGCCTGCCACAACGCCTGGCTATTTTTTGGTTGTAGTTGTTGTTGTTTGGCATATCCAGGCTGGATTCAAACCCACCAGCTCCGGTAGATCTGACTGGTGCCCTAGCCGCTGAGCTATAGGCACTGAGCCTAAATATCCATTTTAAAAACAGACCATTAACCTACCATTTAGAATCTAACTTTAGGGAAAATAACCTTTCTCACATATGGAAAAATCAGTTGATAGGGTTCCCCCACCATCCACACAGTATCCATCCGAAGGGCCTGCACAGAGGTCACTCAAAGGCATTATGGCAGGAAAACCGGATCAAAAGATACATTACATGTTGCCTGAAGAGGTCGGCGAGGGGGCCTGCTATTTGAGGATCTGTATGTTTCATAAACTGTATCACTTCATCCACAGACCAGGTTGAAGGGTCCTTAGAGAATCCTTGTTTCAGGGCACTGGGGTCAGGTACAGCTATATAACTTGGAGCTTCAATGGGGGGAAAAAAGACAAATCATACTTGACCTGATTATTATCCTGAAAGAAGAAATGTTAAGTAGGGAACAGTGGTCTCATTCCCGAGATGTTCTGTTAAGTACCCCAGCCAGTACTCAAGACTCCAATCGTAAAATCTAGTAAAAGCCTATAAAAAGATGTAAAGATGGCTACACAAGGCATCCCATATTACCTCCCCCAAACAACAAAAGCAGCTTCAGAAGTTACCTTAAAGCTTCAAAGACCATAAAACAGATCGAGCAAATATAGATCTGTTACTTGGGTAAAATGAGGTTAATCTAACCTAACCTGTGACTTTCTTAAAGTATTCAATTAATTTCTCTCAATCTTTCTCTTGATCTACATAGATTCATTTTACCAAGTATAGTGGAAATTCCCCAAATGTATAGTTTTATAATTGCTTAAATGTGCTCACTTTAATCAATAAATTTCAATAACCCCATGATTTTTAAGAACCAAATTAATTCTTTTACCCTATCTCTCTCATGTATTCAAATAAAGATATTAGCATCACTTTAGAGTCTTATCTCTCATGTCCTAAAAGCTAACCTGAACTTTGACAAAAACAAGATTATTTTCTACTGAGCCAGGTAAGAAGTGACTTTAACATTTTAATTCCTCTTTCATGTTTAACTGCATGGTAATAGATATTTTGGTTGAAGGTTTATATGTTTAAAAAAGAAATAATAAACATTAAACAAGTGATCAATACCTCAAACGATTTTAGCTGTGCTCTTCACTAAGTTGTGATGAAATTTCTTTTGTGTCCTGACAAGTATTCAGTTAACCAGAGCTCTCAATTCCCTAAAGTTAGTGTGTGATGGCTGAAATGTTTTTGTAATTAGCTAAGATGATTTGTTTCTCTAAGCAAGGACCATCAACATAAATTCAATGTTTTTTTTTGTATGTGTCAATTAGCCAAAGGCATATAGTCCTTTATTTCCTATTATCTGGGCTTTAACCAGTTTAGGAGCATTTTGAGTATTTACCCAGGGAAAGGGTAAAGAAAAACAGAAGATAAACGAACCCACAATGATTATTTTGTGTGTGTGGCTCTAAATTTTATTTCTTTTCTTTCCAATATCTCAACTATAATGTGAAATAAAAACTCTATACCAAAATATATCCTTATAGCTGGGTGTACTCTGGGAGGCCGAAGCAGGTGGATTATCTGGGCTTACAGGTTCAAGACCAGTCTGAGCCAGAGTGAGACCCTGTCTCTAAAAATAGTCAGGTGTTGTGGCGGGCGCCTATAGTCCCAGCTACTTGGGAGGCTGAGGCAAGAGAATCGCTTAAGCCCAAGAGTTTGAGGTTGCTGTGAGCTATGACACCATGGCACATTATCGAGGGCGACAAAATGAGACCCTGTCTCAAAGAAAAAAAAAGAAAGAAAAGGAAAAATATATATACATATATATATCCTCTTTTCCACTTGTCAAAAAAATTATATCTATCTCCTCCTTTCCACTTGTCAGAGAAAAACATGAGGGTGACCATGCCATGCCTAAAGCCTTCTGACAATTTAGACAGAAACACCATCTCCTTTAATTCAGCGAAGACATAATTTAACATTAAAAAATTATCGCCAAGGCGAATCCTATCTGTAAATTAATTTACATTTTTGTGGGATTTCTGGTTTTTGTCATCATCTAGTATGTCTGGAATATGATGTAACTAGTTTTACAGATTACTACAGATAAACTATATTTAAAGGTATGATTTCTGGTATAAAACTAATTTTATACCAAAAATAAAACCACAAGATTTTCTCTTTTTAGACTTACAGAAAATTAATTTAATTGAGCTCATACCTTCAAAACAATCAGAGAAGTCTATAAACATAGTTCTGTTATTAGGATAATTGTATGAAACAAACTAGTCATGTGAAAAATAAAGTCTAGACATGTGTTTCTCCTGAATGGCTCTGCTTTCTTTATACAGGGTGGCCATGAAGTTTGTGTGCAATTTAAAATAGTAAACTATTTTAACATTTTACTAATATTTTAATAGTTTATTATTTTAAATTGCATACAAACTTTAAGGCCACCCTGTGTGTAGTAAATACCGGGAAATCAATAAAAATTTCTGAAATACAATGAAAGTGATTCCTGCTCCCCTCCCCCATGTTATTGGATTTCTATCCCATAATAAAGGTTAGCAATTTCTTTTCATTCAAATAATGGGGCAGGACAAGATGCTGTGTGAGCATCACTGGTTATAAGGGGTAGGTTCAGCTTTAAGTAACAGTTCCAATACCTTAAATAAAATAATAGTAATGGTATCTATAGGCGAGGGGTGAACCTTTTTTAAAATTAAATACACAAACACTAAGGACAGCTGATTAGGAAAAATAAATATGGCCCATGCATACTCTTTGTGATACCTAACACCACAGAAAAGCAAAAAAAAGTCCTCATAAAATCAGCATGTGGCCTGTGGACCCCAGGTTGGACACCCCTGCTCTAGACAGTTTTCAAGTGAAATATTTACCTATTCTGTGGAGATGCAGGTAGCACAGGAGTTTAGAGTATGGTCCTGGAGCCAGAGTATCTGGGTTCAAGGACTGGCCCAGTCACTTTCTAGCTGAAGGACCTTAGCCAAATGACTTCAGGTTTCTCACCTAAAAATGTTTACCAGCATCTACATTTCAAGGAATTGTTATAATGATATAACATATGAGGCCATATAATGTGCGTGGTACATAATGTCAGACAGTAATGAAAATTATTATGATTTCTATTCTCATGTAATACCATTGGTACCACTAAGTTACCATTTCTATTACCAATTGAGTAAATTAGTAGTAATTTTATTACTGCTAGTCTTCCCATTCCTAAGAAGACCAAAAGCTAGTCTTCTGAAGCCCAAAACCAGGCTATTTGGGGGTGAACGTGATTAGGCAAACATTGGGAAGATGTTCAGCATTAGAAATAAACTTGTAGAGCTTTTTATTTTTTACTAAGAAGACCTGCCTTTAAAAGGTCATATTTTGTGAAAATACTTAACAATTCAGGGTGTACTACCCCTTATGGAATAGGCACCTTTCTTTAGACTCTCTGCAAACAACGTCATTCTAAAAACAGAGACAATTCTATAAAGAGGGGTGGAGGATGAGATAACAATTGTGTCACAGCATGTGCATAGCATGGTTGACCATAGATGACATCCGTGATGAAAGGCAAAAGAATTATTTGGTTCCCACTTCCTTCACCCCTCAACCTTGCCTAGATGACTACTTGGAGAAAAAGGACAAAGTACTTATTCCCACCTCACTCTTCTTCATCCTTAATCCTTAAAAGGGCACAGGGTATTAGCCCTGTTTGTAATACATATTACATGTGGAAGACTGGTCTCTTTCCAAATGGCAACAGGATACTGCCCTGTTTATGCGTGCCCCGCCTTCTTGGTGGGTCTAAGGATGTGGACAATGTGGAAATGGTGTGGCTGTAGCAACAGTACGTCAGAGCCCAGATCTAGGGACCACACACAGGCTGGGGCCAGGAAAGGTCTCAAGAGAAAGAAAGAAGATACACCAGAAAGAGGGAGAGGGAGTGTGTCTTTCCAGTCCCCAGAGTCATGGGAAGTTTTTGAGTTCAGGTAGTACCAAGGAAATGGTAAATTATAGCTGTTTAGGAACCACTAATCTGAGATAATCTGAAAAGTCTCCATATATCAGAGACATGGTTGATGATCCAGATCCTCAGAGAAAGTTCTGTGATGCCATGAGGACTGGAGCATCCCTCTGACAGTGAAGTGAAAGGCAGGACCTGTCCTCCCCAATTTGGACATTTTCTCCAATGTGATACACTCAGGGAATTTGTTGGGTATGCAAACCTCAAGGGGAAAGACAAAAATAATGGTTGAGAATCACTGTTTTTAAATATACCTTCGTTTTTCTTGTGGATTTGTAATTTGGTGAATGATGCGCTCCCCCCTAGTGGTGAACTTGAGGTGCCTGGCATATTTTGAGAATTATCTCTGGAGACTGAAGTAGTAGCACGAATAATATTTCCATGGGCAAGACTCAAGGCACTTTCTGAATGTGTTGACAAATTATCAGAATCTTCAGAAAGCTTTTCCTCTTTTGGCATGCCATCTCCCTCAGGATGTATTTCTTCTTCTACAGGGAAAGAAACAAAGAAGGTTATCTTCAATAGATTTACAGCTCACATACTATGAAAAGGTCGAAAATCTCATCCCTAACAACAGTTCACTTAACTGATGCTATACTGAACCACAAACATCTACACCAAGAACATGGGGCATCCCTTCCTTGGCATTTATATCAATGGACACATTGATTCTATGAAATCACCTTGATTTTTCATAGTAACTTACTGTCCCTTGCCAGTCTTGCTACCAAAGCTGTAAACACCTCACTAAAGCATTCATTTTAGGAAGGCAGTTCTTCACGATGATTTGTTATAATATGATCATACTGTTGGTTTCTAACATTTGCTTACTAGGTCGGCAGTTTACACTTTCACTAGGTTTTTCTATTTTTCTTTCTACCAGTCTCTAGCGATACAAAACTGAATTAAAAAGGTTGTTGTGGGCAGCGCCTGTGGCTCAAGGAGTAGGGCGCCGGTCCCATATGCCGGAGGTGGTGGGTTCAAACCCAGCCCCGGCCAAAAAACAAACAAAAAAAAAAGGTTGTTGTGATTATTTTTTATCTGAGGAGAAATGACAGCTGTACACTTCTGAAAGGAGTAACATACTCAACAAAGCTGCCAAAGTAGCAGCCTAACTGCCAAACTTATTTGGGCAAATATGTCTCCTCACCCCTAATACTACCATCCCAAGAGTATATGCAAGTGGCAGTAGAAGAACTTTTCTTCCCAATCCTGGGACACATAAATTTACCTTTAAATGTATCCATCAGTGGTTTGGGAAACTTAGGAGAGAGAGGAACAACACAAGATAGAGGTTCTTCAGGAGATCGTTTGATGCTTTTCTTTTCCAATATATCCTCTTTTACTGTTTCTTTAAAAAAAAAATTTTGTTATAATGAATTATATACTCAGTAATTTTCCTATCAGTATGAAACACTTCTGTTTCTAAATAATTTGCCTACTGTAAATTCATCAATAATGTGTCAATTATCTGACTGTTCACAAATAATGTGTTTCTTTCATCCTATTAAATATTTCCACTGAAATAATATTCAAGGGTTAAAAGCATTTCCAGGAGGAGTATGTCAATGATTTTTTATTCTAGGCCATCAGATATCTCTAAATACTTCAGAAGACAGTGAGGCAATCCATTATATTGTGTCTAAAAAGGTTTGGAAAAATTGTTTCCATGAGCTAGAGGACTTAAGACTTAACAAAAGTTAAAAAGACAGGGTATAATGGATACTCCATTTTGTAGACAATAATCTTGGGCTAGGGCTATGCCTATAACCCTACTGCTTAACTTATAATTCAACCAAATGTTATTCTACCTACCTAAAGGATCACTCTTTAAAGCATGATTGTGAAAATGATTACAATCTGAATTATCAATTATATCCTAAGTATCAACATTATCTTGGTTTAACCTCCAACTAAAAGGACAAATAAGGTATAATAGAAATCTAAAAAGTCTGATAATAAACCTCAAAAGGGAGGAAAGATTGCAAAGACGAAGTACCAAAGTCAAACTTCATCTGGTTCAAAATTTTGGCTGGGGGCACTGAAATCATATGATGAGCAACCTTCGGCAATCTAGTAACTGACTGAATACAAATATACATGGCAGTAGAAGAACTTTTCTTCCCAACCCTGGAACATGCAAATGCCATTTACCTTGTAATGCATACATCGGTGATTTGGAAAACACAGGAGAGGAAGGAACACAAGGCAGAGGTTGTTCAGGAGATCCTTTGATGCCTTCACTTTCTGAAATATCCTGTTTTTCTGTTGTTGTTTTTTTTAAAAAATAAAGGTTATGTCATAACAAATTATATACTCAAGCTCTTACTACTTGAGTTTTATTTTTAATCATGGACTATAAAACCAACAGGCAACACATATGATGCATGACATATGTTTCTATAATTAAGATGTTTAAATTCTAAGGAAAGAAATAATTGGTTTTTGTATTTACTTAATGATACGGAAAAGGCTAGTGCTATGGTATAGTTTTCCACAGATATTTGTTTCTTCACAATTTTAGCAATATTAGAAAAAGTCTTTACATACATTTATTAGTAATATACTAGTGCTTTCTTTATGAAAAGTTTAGGACACTGCGGTATGCTCTACTATCTGGGGCTGAAGCAAACATAAAATTAACTACTGACTTTTGCTTCTGGGTTTTGTAGTAAGCTAAGGTAGGAAAGTGTTCCTACAGTAAGAAAAGCCAGGTAATTTACAAAATACTTTAAAAGTCATTAAAGGGGCACTTTCAAGATAATTGATGCAAGACCTTTGAAAATCCACTCCTTCACAAAAACATTGAAGAAATTGTCAAAATTCACTTTTGGAAAACTCTGGAAATTAATTAAAAGCTTGCCACAATCCAAACAGCATTTATTCAAGAAAAATGACTGAAATCTCAGAAAGAACAGCAAATTCCGTGGCATTTTAACTTGTCCTAATATGATCCTCTTCATCAGATTTTCACAGCAGCCTTGAAAACCAATAGCTTCACAACTACAGTAGGTATGAAAATCAGCAGCCTAACAGTCACTGAAGAAGGAGTGTGCAATGGCTTTAGAGCTCTCCAAAAGCCCCATCCTCAA
This sequence comes from Nycticebus coucang, assembly GCF_027406575.1. Classification (NCBI taxonomy): domain Eukaryota; kingdom Metazoa; phylum Chordata; class Mammalia; order Primates; family Lorisidae; genus Nycticebus; species Nycticebus coucang. The sequence continues at coordinate 16,879,741 of NC_069804.1, forward strand.
AGAACTGTCATTATTTGACCAGTCTCACAGTTTACAGAAAAGCTCCTTCCCAGAGTTTGTCTTTGATGAATCAGACCTTGCTCTGTGTAAAAACTCCCTTCTCCAGGACACCTGATGGCGTGGGGTCGGGGGATGCTGGCAACTATTTAACTTCACAGCTGCCTGAGACACCATTACCAGTTAGGGCTAACAAGAGGTTGATCAAAGAGCTTATAAGGAAGAGTTAAGTCATAAGATGTCCATTAGGGAACTTTGAAAAGTACTAACATATTCCCTGGAATCTAAAATGTCATGTGCACCTGTAGGACTATATGTACGCATGTTCAGGTAAGACCCAAGAAGGCTCTTAATCTTTTATCCGCAGCTGAGCTTGAGGCTCTGTGCAAAACAAACTTACAAAGTCCCTTGAAGTTGGAAGTGTTGGAGTTATGTTCCAGTACATACAGAGAATCCCTTGGTTAAGGCTGGGAGACATACTGGCTCTAGGCATTTAATGAAATCCCTATCCAACCATTAGCTGACCACACTAAGCTAACAAAGCAGACTTCAATGGTCACATATGACAAAAAATATAAATTATAGACTTTATAGAATTAGTTTAGGAAAGTCTGCTCCTACAAAGGAGGAAGGAATCTTATTTCCAGGGCTGCCACACTATGTAATTTAGGAATGTTCATTTTTCAACAACAGAAAATGAGACATATAAAGGAACAGGAAAAGTATGGCCCATAGACAGAGGGAAAAAATTAGTCAATAGAAACTGTCTCTGAGGAAGCCCAGACATTGAACTTACTAGACAAAGACTTTAAATCAGCTATTATAAATATGTTCTTTGAAGAACTAAAAAATTAAAATCATGTCTGAAATACTAAAGGAAAGTATAAGAACAATTATTCACAAAATAGAGACAATAAAGAGAAAATTATAAAACGAATTATAAAACAGAACTAAATAGAAATTGGGGAGTTGAAAATATAATGAAATAAAAAATTCACTAGAGGGACTCATCAGCAGATCTGAACTGGCAGAACAAAGAATCAACAAATTTAAAGAAAGATCGATTGAGATTATACAGTCTAAGGATAAGAATGAAAAAAGAATGAGGAAAAATAAATATACTCTCATAGACCTGTGGGGCACCACTGAGCGTATCAAAACACTGAGATAACGCCAGAAAGGCTATGTTAACCACTGTGATAAAAATGTGTCAAATGGTTTATGAAGCGAGTGTACGATGCCCCATGATCATATCAATGTATACAGTTGATTTAATAAAAAAAAAAATGGTAAACTCTCAGAAGAAAAGAGAAAGAAGGGAGCAGAAAGATATTACAAACAAAATGGGAGAATCTCAGAAAAGAAGAGAAAGAAAGGGGCAGAAAGAGTTATTTATTTATTTATTTATTTATTTTTTTGAGACAGAATCCCACTCTGTCACCCTGGGTAGAGTGCTGTGCCATCTGCCTAGCTCATAGGAACCTCTCAACTCCTGAACTTGAGCCATCCTCCTGCCTTAATCTCTTGAGTAGCTGGGACTATAGGCACCCGCCACAACACCTGCCTCATTTTTTTCTATTTTTAGTAGAAACAGGGTCTCACTATTGCCGAGGTTGGTCTTGAATTCCTGAGCTCAAGGGCTCCTCCTGCGCTGGCCTCCCAGAGCACTAGGATTACAGGTATGAGCCAGGGCAGAAAAAATATTTGGAAAAAAAAAAAATGGCCAAAAAACAACAACAACAAAAAAAAATGGCCAAGAAGTTCTCCAAATTTGATGGAAAACATTAATCCACACACCTAAAAAGCTCAATTTCCCAACTAGGATAAACACAAAGAGATTCATACCTAGAAAACAACATAAACTGTGAAAAGCAAAAGACGGAATCTTGAAATCAGCAAGAGAAAAGCAAATCATCATATACGGGATTCTCATTAAGATTAGTAGCTGACTTCTCCTCACAAACTACAAGGGCCAAAAGGAAATGGGCTGATATTCAAAGTGCTGAAACAAAAAGACTGTCAAAGAAAGAGTTCTATATCCAGCAAAAATAATTATACATTTCAAAACTATTAAGAATAAAGTATAGGCTCCGCACCTGTGGCTCAAGCGGCTAAGGCTCCAGCCACATACACCTGAGCTGGCAGGTTCGAATCCAGCCCGGGCCCGCCAAACAACAATGATGGCTACAACCAAAAAATAGCCAGGTGTTGTGGGGGTACCTGTAGTCCCAACTACTTGGGAGGCGGAGGCAGGAGAATTGCTTGAGCCCAGGAGTTGCTATGAGCTGTGATGGCACAGCACTCTATCTACCCAGAGTGACAGCTTGAGGCTCTGTCTCCAAAAATAAAAAAAGAAAAAAAAAAAATAATAGAGTATAAATGTCTTACCAGAACAAATAAGTAAGCGAGGAGATGGTTATGTCAATCAGTTAAATGTAAGCATTCCACATTGTGTATCAAATCAGCACAACATACCCCATAAATGCATTAATGTACACAGTTATGATTTAATAAAGAATAAAAAAAAACTGAAGGAGAAAATAAGAAATATCCAAATAAACAGGAACAGAATTCCTCATTAGCAGAGCTGTCCTATAAGAAATAACAAAGCAATTCTTCAGGCTGAAATGAAAGGAAACTAGACAGTAACTCAAACCCACATGACAAAAATGAAGAGAACCAGTAAATGTATTTCTGTAACATTCTTCATCTTTCTAATTTAGAAGACAACTACACAAAAAAATAATTATAAAACTACGTACAAAGATCTAATTTGTGGGACAATAATAGCACGAAGGAGGAGGGAGGGAACAGTACTATACTAAAGCAAAATTTTTGTATAATATTAAATTGGTTATAATCCAAACTAGATTGAGATGTTAACTAATCTCCAGGGAAATTATTAAGAAAATAATTTGAGCTCAGCCGCGGTGGCCGCTGCCTTGCCCGCGGTACCGGCCTGCCTCCGCCGCGCGCGGGACGCCGTCCGCCCGGCACGTCCACAGGCACGAGAACTTAAAGAGCAAGAGGAAGTGAAAGGAAAATTAGGGCAAGGAAACAAATAAATCACTCATGAGGAAGAATCAGCAGAAAACTCCAGGCAACATGAAGAACCAGTCCAGAACAACCCCGCCAAGGGACCATGAGGTAGCTACTGCAGAGGATTCTACCGATACAGAAATGTTAGGAATGACAGAAAGGCAATTTAGAATACGCATGTTGAAAACAATGAAAGAAATGATGGAAACAATGAAGGAAACTGCTAATAAAGTGGAAAATAACCAAAAGGAAATTCAAAAACAGAATCAAATGAGAGATGAACGATATGAAGAATATAAAAAGGATATAGCAGAGCTGAAGGAAATGAAACAGTCAATCAGGGAACTTAAAGATGCAATGGAAAGTATCAGCAACAGGTTAGACCATGCAGAAGAAAGAATTTCAGAGGTAGAAGACAAAGTTTTTGAGATAACTCAGATAGTAAAAGAGGCAGAAAAGAAGAGAGAGAAAGCAGAACGTTCACTGTCAGAATTATGGGACTTTATGAAGCGTTCCAACATACGAGTTATAGGAATTCCAGAAGGGGAAGAAGAATGCCCCAGAGGAATGGAAGCCACACTAGAGAATATTATAAAAGAAAATTTCCCAAATATCACCAAAGATTCTGACACACTGCTTTCAGAGGGCTATCGGACCCCAGGTCGCCTCAACTCTAACCGAGCTTCTCCAAGACACATTGTGATGAACCTGTCCAAAGTCAAGACAAAAGAAAAGATTCTGCAAGCTGCCAGGAGTAAGCGCCAGTTGACCTACAGGGGCAAATCCATCAGAGTGACCGCAGACTTCTCTAATGAAACTTTCCAAGCAAGAAGACAATGGTCATCTACCTTTAATCTACTTAAACAGAACAATTTCCAGCCCAGAATTCTGTACCCTGCTAAGCTAAGCTTAAAAATTGACGGAGAAATCGAATCATTTACGGATATACAAACATTGAGGAAATTCACCACCACAAGACCAGCTCTACAGGAAATACTTCAACCTGTTCTGCATACTGACCACCACAATGAATCAGCAGCAAAGTAAGAACTCAGAAATTAAAGGACAGAACCTAACCTCCACACTGATGCAAAAGATAAAACTAAGCAATGGACTCTCACAAAATAAGACGAATAGAATACTACACACTTATCAATTATCTCAATAAATGTTAATGGCTTGAATTCCCCACTGAAGAGACATAGATTGGTTGACTGGATTAAAAAACACAAGCCATCCATTTGCTGTCTGCAAGAAACACACCTGGCTTCAAAAGACAAATTAAGGCTCCGAGTCAAGGGTTGGAAGACAATTTTTCAGGCAAATGGAATTCAGAAGAAAAGAGCAGTTGCAATCTTATTTTCAGATACATGTGGATTTAAAGCAACTAAAGTCAAAAAAGACAAAGATGGTCACTTTATATTGGTCAAGGGAAAAATACAACAAGAAGACATTTCAATTCTAAGTATCTATGCACCCAATTTAAATGCTCCCAGATTCTTGAAACAGACCTTACTCAGTCTGAGCAATATGATATCTGATAATACCATCATAACAGGGGACTTTAACACTCCTCTTACAGAGCTGGACAGATCCTCTAAACAGAAATTAAACAAGGATATAAGAGACTTAAATGAGACCCTAGAACAACTGGGCTTCATAAACGCATATAGAACACTCCATCACAAAGATAAAGACTATACATTCTTCTCATCACCCCATGGAACATTCCCCAAAATTGATCATATCCTGGGACACAAAATAAATATCAACAGAATCAAAAGAATTGAAATTTTACCTTGTATCTTCTCAGACCATAAGGCACTAAAGGTGGAACTCAACTCTAACAAAAATACTCGACCCCACCTAAAGGCATGGAAATTAAACAATCTTCTGTTGAATAACAGATGGGTGCAGGAAGAAATAAAACAGGAAATCATTAACTTCCTTGAGCATAACAACAATGAAGACACAAGCTACCAAAACCTGTGGGATACTGCAAAAGCAGTTTTGAGAGGAAAATTCATCGCTTTAGATGCCTACATTCGAAAAACAGAAAGAGAGCACATCAACAATCTCACAAGAGATCTTATGGAATTGGAAAAAGAAGAACAATCTAAGCCTAAACTCAGTAGAAGAAAAGAAATATCCAAAATCAAATCAGAGATCAACGAAATTGAAAACAAAAGAATCATTCAGACAATTAATGAAACAAGGAGTTGGTTTTTTGAAAAAATAAACAAAATAGATAAACCATTGGCTAGACTAACGAGGAATAGAAAAGTAAAATCTCTAGTAACCTCAATCAGAAATGATAAAGGGGAAATAACAACTGATCCCACAGAGATACAAGAGATCATCTCTGAATACTACCAGAAACTCTATGCCCAGAAATTTGACAATGTGAAAGAAATGGATCAATATTTGGAATCACACCCTCTCCCCAGACTCAGCCAGGAAGAAATAGAGCTCCTGAACAGACCAATTTCAAGCACTGAGATCAAAGAAACAATAAAAAAGCTTCCAACCAAAAAATGCCCTGGTCCAGATGGCTTCACTCCAGAATTCTATCAAACCTTCAAGGAAGAGCTTATTCCTGTACTGCAGAAATTATTCCAAAAAACTGAGGAAGAAGGAATCTTCCCCAACACATTCTATGAAGCAAACATCACCCTGATACCAAAACCAGGAAAAGACCCAAACCAAAAGGAGAATTTCAGACCAATCTCACTCATGAATATAGATGCAAAAATTCTCAACAAAATCCTAGCCAATAGATTACAGCTTATCATCAAAAAAGTCATTCATCATGATCAAGTAGGCTTCATCCCAGGGATGCAAGGCTGGTTTAACATACGCAAGTCTATAAACGTTATCCACCATATTAACAGAGGCAAAAATAAAGATCACATAATCCTCTCAATAGATGCAGAAAAAGCATTTGATAAAATCCAGCATCCTTTTCTAATTAGAACACTGAAGAGTATAGGCATAGGTGGCACATTTCTAAAACTGATTGAAGCTATCTATGACAAACCCACAGCCAATATTTTACTGAATGGACCAGAACTGAAAGCTTTTCCTCTTAGAACTGGAACCAGACAAGGTTGTCCTCTGTCACCGTTACTATTCAACGTAGTGCTGGAAGTTCTAGCCAATACAATTAGGCAAGACAAGGAAATAAAGGGAATCCAAATGGGAGCAGAGGAGGTCAAACTCTCCCTCTTTGCTGACGACATGATCTTATACTTAGAGAACCCCAAAGACTCAACCACAAGACTCCTAGAAGTCATCAAAAAATACAGTAATGTTTCAGGATATAAAATCAATGTCCACAAGTCAGTAGCCTTTGTATACAGCAATAACAGTCAAGATGAGAAGCTAATTAAGGACACAACTCCCTTCACCATAGTCTCAAAGAAAATGAAATACCTAGGAATATACCTAACGAAGGAGGTGAAGGACCTCTATAAAGAAAACTATGAAATCCTCAGAAAGGAAAGAGCAGAGGATATTAACAAATGGAAGAACATACCATGCTCATGGCTTGGAAGAATCAACATTGTTAAAATGTCTATACTTCCCAAAGCAATCTACCTATTCAATGCCATTCCTATCAAAATACCAACATCGTACTTTCAAGATTTGGAAAAAATGATTCTGCGTTTTGTATGGAACTGGAAAAAAACCCGTATAGCTAAGGCAGTTCTTAGTAACAAAAATAAAGCTGGGGGCATCAGCATACCAGATTTTAGTCTGTACTACAAAGCCATAGTGCTCAAGACAGCATGGTACTGGCACAAAAACAGAGACATAGACACTTGGAATCGAATTGAAAACCAAGAAATGAAACTAACATCTTACAACCACCTAATCTTCGATAAACCAAACAAGAACATACCTTGGGGGAAAGACTCCCTATTCAATAAATGGTGTTGGGAGAACTGGATGTCTACATGTAAAAGACTGAAACTGGACCCACACCTTTCCCCACTCACAAAAATTGATTCAAGATGGATAAAGGACTTAAATTTAAGGCATGAAACAATAAAAATCCTCCAAGAAAGCATAGGAAAAACACTGGAAGATATTGGCCTGGGGAAAGACTTCATGAAGAAGACTGCCATGGCAATTGCAACAACAAGAAAAATAAACAAATGGGACTTCATTAAACTGAAATGCTTCTGTACAGCTAAGGAGACAATAACCAAAGCAAAGAGACAACCTACACAATGGGAAAGGATATTTGCATATTTTCAATCAGACAAAAGCTTGATAACTAGGATCTATACAGAACTCAAATTAATCCACATGAAAAAAGCCAACAATCCCATATATCAATGGGCAAGAGACATGAATAGAACTTTCTCTAAAGACAACAGACGAATGGCTAACAAACACATGAAAAAATGTTCATCATCTCTATATATTAGAGAAATGCAAATCAAAACAACCCTGAGATATCATCTAACCCCAGTGAGAATGGCCCACATCACAAAATCTCAAAACTGCAGATGCTGGCGTGGATGTGGAGAGAAGGGAACACTTTGACAATGCTGGTGGGACTGCAAACTAGTACAACCTTTCTGGAAGGAAGTATGGAGAAACCTCAAAGCACTTAAGCTAGACCTCCCATTTGATCCTGCAATCCCATCACTGGGCATCTACCCAGAAGGAAAAAAATCCTTTTATCATAAGGACACTTGTACTAGACTGTTTATTGCAGCTCAATTTACAATCGCCAAAATGTGTGGAAACAGCCTAAATGCCCACCAACCCAGGAATGGATTAACAAGCTGTGGTATATGTATACCATGGAATACTATTCAGCCATTAAAAAAAAAGGAGACTTTACATCCTTCGTATTAACCTGGATGGACGTGGAAGACATTATTCTTAGTAAAGCATCACAAGAATGGAGAAGCATGAATCCTATGTACTCAATTTTGATATGAGGACAATTAATGACAATTATGGTTATGGGGGGGGAACAGAAAGAGGGACGGAGGGAGGGGGGTTGGGCCTTGTTGTGTGTCACACTTTATGGGGGCAAGACATGATTGCAAGAGGGACTTTACCTAACAATTGCAATCAGTGTAACCTGGCTTATTGTACCCTCAATGAATCCCCAACAATAAAAAAAAAAAAAGTTCAAAACCAGGCAAAAATTAATATATGGCACTAGAAGTCAGGACAGCAGTTATCCTTGTGGGAAATGAGTAGTAGTGTATGAAGAAGGGTGTTTGACACATTAGGATTGCTTCTAGAGTACTGGTAATGTTTACTTTTTAAACCAGAATCTCGTTACAAAGGTGTGTTTGTTCACTTTGGGAAAACTATGTTATACTTCAGTAATTTTACCTTAAAAATGACTACTGCTAAATATGAAAACCTGGACTTGTCAGAACTGAAGTCTCCTAAGAAGAGCATTGTACCTTAATATTTTTAGACACTTATTCAAAAGATGAAAAATAAATGGAATACTAGATATGAAATCTTGGTAAGTATCAACTTCACATTTATATGCAATTTTTTTAACTATAAACTGACTTAAGAAAAACATAAATGTTCCAGTTCAAAGCCATTTTCAAATAGTTAAGCTTTCCATGAGAGAAAACTAATAAACCCTTAAAATAATTTATAATAATATTACTCAGTGTATTTTTTCTAGTTGTCTATTCCAGTTATTTGGTTAACCTGAAAATTCAAACATTCTGTGTTCAATTTGAAAAGAATCACATTTTATGTAAAAATCTTTCAAAGACTGGAGTTATATAAATCACTAGCTCTCTTAATACTCAGTGCAATAAATCAGAAAATTATACTTTTCAACTTCTCTTAACTCATCCCCCCTAAATGTTCTTAGAAAATCTATCAAATACACATACAACTCTCTTCCTACACAGGTGGCCATTCTCCTTCTACCCATTTTCCAATTTTCCTACCATTTTTGATGACCTCTCACCTGTTTAAGAAGAAGGAAAAAAAGGATATAACAGCATATAAGAACATGAACTTTTACTCTTCCTCTTCCACTCAGCTCTGGCAGCTACCTTTTTTATTGCTTCTATTTCATGCCAGGCCTTGCAGCTTACTTTTAATCTCATGACTTAAGAGGTATTCACTTTGTAGATAAGGAAATTGAAACTCAGAGAGAGTCTCCGTACTTTGTCTATGGGCACAAAGCTAGTTAACAGTAGGATTTGGATTAAAATTCAGGCCTATCAGGCTTCATGCCTTTTCAGTATATAGATTATAAGGTCAGCATTGGAACCCAAGCCTGACCAACTCCAACACCTGTGCTCTTTCCATTTCACTGCCTCCTCATGTATACTTTTACACAGATGTCACAGTAGCATAACTTTATTTTAAAAAGTTTCATTTGGCAGCTACCCCAGAGGGGAGAAACTGGAAAGAGGTTTCCAGTTAGGAGACTTCTTTACCAAAACAAAGAATGCTTTAATAGAGTTCTGAAGCAGATAGTGACTAAAAAAATGGAGAGATGAATATAAGAGATCTCACTTAAGTATAGGAGATAAGGTCTATCAGGGAAGGTGTGGCGGAATAGAAAAAAAAAGAGAGAGAGAGAAGGAACTTAAGAAGAAACTGGAGATGGTACTCAAGCTTTACATTTGAGTGGAATGCAAATTAGAATACCTAGACTTAAACAGAGAGTCTGTGATGATATCCTGTATTTCTAGAATCAGCATGCCCTGGCTGGAAAACCATGGGGATACAATACCTGAGAACTTCAGGCACTCTTAAAAGATCCACACATAATCTTGCCATGGTAAGTGGAACACAGTTAGCTTTCATGAATCAGATGAAAAAGGGACAAATCTCTCCCCAAAAAAAAAAAAAAAAAAAAGAACATTTAAGTTCAAAGAGCTTTCTAGCTTCAACGATCAGAAGCAAGAAACCTGCTTTTGGTTCTACAGGACTAGCCTATCCTTTTACATAGGCAGCAGGTTGGGGGTTCTTATGGAATAGAGGCAATCATGGCTTAAACATTAAATTTATGTATGTCACTCATTTGTCATATCTCTAAATGACTGTAACAAAATCTTCATCTTCACAGCCAATGGATTTAACATGCTTTGCTAACTTTTTAAGATTAGAAAGGTCAATAACTTTAAAGCCACATCTTAATCTAACAGAAAATGTGTAACTCTGTGAGCTAGTCACAAAGAAGCCAAACATAACCCACTGGCTTTGACGTTCACATTTATTTTTAATTAATTAATTTATTTTTTGTAGAGAAAGAGTCTCACTTTACTGCCTTCAGTAGAGTGCCATGATGTCACAGCAACCTCTAGCTCTTGGGCTTCAGCGATTCTCCTGCCTCAGCCTCCCAAGCAGGTGGGACTACAGGCACCTGCCACAACGCCCAGCTGATGTTATTTATTATGAATACAACAAAAAATTACCTTCCCACTCTTCCAATGAACAAAAACAGCCATTGATACATACTATACATTTCTAGTTAGTTCATTATGGCTAAAGTGTTTACTTCGAGGAGGACACAAGATTCTCATGTAAAATAGAAGTAGAGTGTAAAAATTTACATTTTCTCTCACCTTGTTTAATCTCTTGCTCCACAAGGGTAGAAGTACGATGCTTGGAAGAGCTAAAAGGCTTGCTACTCAAAAGGTTAACACACTCCATGTTGTGGCAGAGGGTCTCAAGAAAGCGAAGAGCAAATGATGCACTATTCACTGGAGGGAGCTGGACAGAATGAGTTTCCCCATCAAAAGAGGCTATTGAAGGAAAAGAGAGGCAACAGAGTCATCTTACAGAGACAAGAAATACAACATTAACAAAAACTCCCGTTAATTTATGAAATGTATTATAAATCTAATTTGTGGTTTTTGTAATTCACAAGGGAATAATCTTAAATTATAAAGGGTTCCTCTCATTCAAACACAATAGCCTATATTGATAAAAACATTCTCATTTAAAAATACTCATGATGTTAACAAAAACAACAGAAATTCATTGATTTATAATACTTGCTTCTATTCTAAACATTCCATGGATACAAATGTCATGGTATCTGATCACATTATCATAGAAAATATCCACCTGCATCTTATCTCATTATGACTTCCTGAGTCACATTTTTTTTTAGAGCTTCTTATAGATCAGTCTATTTTCTATAAACATTAAAATATATTATCAACTAAGGTATTAGTGAGCTTAAAACATCAAGGAAAACTGGTGGGCCCGTAGCTCAGTGGGTAGGGCGCCGGCTACATACACGGAGGCTGGCAGGTTGGAACCTGGCCCAGGCCAGGTAAAACAATGACAACTGCAACAGAAAAAAAAAAAAAAGGCCAGGCGTTCTGGCTGGAGCCTGTAGTCCCAGCTACTTGGGAGGCTGAGGGAAGAGAACTGCTTAAGCCTAAGAGTTTGAGGTTGCTGGGAACTGTGATGCCACAGTACTTTACCCAGGGCGATAGCTTGAGACTCTGTCTCAAAAAAAAAACAGAAAGAAAGAAAGAAACAAAAAAGAAAAGGAAAATATCTGTACCTTTGACCTCGATTTACAATATTATTCTGGCATTGTTTGGTCTATTTTGAAAGTAAACTTTCCAAACCAGGGTTAAAAGTCTACAAACATCTAACTATTATAAGCCTATATAATAAATATTATAATATTATAGTTAACAGAATATAAATACTATGATCTACATATTATAAAATCCTAGACTTCTTAATCTGTCATGGGATTGGTTAAAAAAATAAAAGTCCTAGCCATCTTGAAATCTAAACTCAAATTTGAAATCTGAATAAGGGATAAGCATACCGGTTATCACTTCTCCTCCACGATTATCTGGCTTGAGGAATCCAAAAACAATCTTAGACTGAAAGGCACAATCCACACAGGCCTGCACGGTCCGACGGAGAACCACATTCACTGGGCCTGGGCCAAAGTGGTCAGGAAGAGCTTGGATTTTCTTTGGATCCAGGAAAGGGCCACAGTTTCCATGTTTGTTTATATAGACACAGACTTGAGGAAAAATATATATACAAACATAATAATGAGACTGATTAAAAGCAATTTTATGAAAATGCTACATAATCAATTAGTATATCCTACTAGCCACTCTACTCAAAGAGAACCTAAATATAGTTACAATTGATGATCATTTCTACTACCTAAAAATAGGTAAGTGTATTTTCACATTCATGTAAAAATATTAAACCTGCCAAGAAACAATCAAAATGTTTATTCAACTTTTTAGACTCTTGTCAACTTTTTAGATTCTTGTCAACACTTAATATAAAAAAAAAAACTATAGAAGTTTTAGGAGCATCATCATAAAACAATTCTTCACATATTCCCACATTATATAAAATGGCACAAAGTTAGATGAACCAGAATTTCGCCTTCAAAACCGGTCATACTGGTATACATGTTGATTGAATTTCTTTTAAATCCCCAATATCACACCTCAGTTATATTTTTGAAAGTAACCAAGTAATTTAAGTTCTGTGTCACAGTAATTTCTAATGACAGAGAAATTTGTTTCATTAATTTTAAGAAAATAAAAATGGGGCTCCTTTTCTAATATCTGTTCTGCCCCACTCCAACCTGCAATGTCCTGCTGTCCTCTTTACTCAGATGCTGGGTCTGTCGCTGGAGTCACTCCTGGTATCACACATGTCACTGAGCCCCCAGTACCTGCTCCTCATCATCAGCCCCTACTCTCCCAGGAAAAACCACTGCACAGACCCTCCACAACTTCTTTCCACTCAGGTAAGAACCCTGAGAAAAAAGAAGCAACCAAAAGGAAACTTCCACACTCCCCTCCCACCTCCTGCAGACCTGTCTCTGCAGGGGACCTCCCCATTGTCACCTTTCCGAGGCCTTTACTGCCTCAGCTTCCCTCTCCCACCTCAGCTTCTCTCTCCTCTGCATGAGCACACAGATGGGTTCTATGCCGTCTTAACACTTAAAACTTGGAGGAGAGATTAAAGATGGCGGCTGAGTAACAGCTTCCCTGCAACTGGGAACAGCGAGTCTGGGGAGACAAGACTCCAGGCATCTCTGACTGGTGGGATCTGCCTATAATCATCACTTTGAGGATACAGGGAGCCAGCAAGGGACTTCTGGACCCCAAGAGGAGGACAAAAACAGTGGAAAACTGGCAAGTGGTTGCGTGTGTTCGATCGACCTAATCACGCCAGCAACCGTAAGTACAAGCAGCAGTGAGACTGCAAACCGGAAAGGCCTTACCTGTGAACTGTTTCGATGTTCTTGGACTTGGCACTCAGTTGAACTGCCTTGGGGAGAGCTTGATCAGGAGTGTGGAGAACTTTGGGCACTGTCTGGGGCCCCAGACTGAGCCACTGAGTTGGGTGCAGGAAGCCATCGTGAAAGAACTGCCCCAGCAAGCACCGCCCTCAGGGTCTCAGAGCAAGGACTGGGCGGGTCAAAGTAACCTACTGACTGAGCAGCCTTACAGCCTTAAATATTAGGGGCAGAGTGAGACGGTTTTGGCACACTGGAGCCTTGGGCTATTGCCCTGGGTAGACTGCTGTGACGTCACAGCTGGTAGCAACCTCAAACTCCTGGGCTTGGTGCAGCCCAGACCTCCATAAGAGCTGTGCAGCAACCCCCGACAGGTGACCCGCACCTACCGGGCCTCCACATTCCCTGACCAGGAACTGCGGGAGCCACGCAACCCTGCGTCCTCCCTCCTGTGTCCTCCCAGTTTCCACACTAGCCCATTCATCTGCACAGGGACTCTGATAGCTGCGTGCCCTTTGGAGCCCTCCCTGCCTCTGCGCAGAGCTCTTCTCCTGGCCAGAGACTGCAGGAGCCTTGGGCTCTCTGTGCCAAAGTCACTGGGCGCCTGGCACTCCTAGAACCGTGCGCACCACCCCCAGCCCTGTTGCTGGATCCGGGTGTGTCACAAACCGGAGGTGCTTCCACAACCAGAACTCCCTAGCTAGAGCAGCCCCAGAGGAACTACACAGGGTCACTCCCTACAAAGATCCAGCAAAAATAGAGTGATCCCACTGGGGTCTAATCTTGGAGAGACACCTCCCCAACTCTGAGGACAGCCAGAGGCAACGGTGAAAAACAATCATGAGGCGAAATCAACAGAAAAACTCTGGCAATATGAATAATCAGGGTAGATCAACTCCCCCAAGGATCAATGGGGCAGAAACAGCACAAGACCCCATGCACAAACAAATAGCTGAGATGTCAGAAATTGAATTCAGGATTTGGATAGCAAATAAGATTGAATTAGAATTCCAAAAGTTATCTCAAGAATTCAACGGATTCAAAGACCAAATGACCAAAGACTTTCACACATTGAGACAAGAAGTTGCATCCCACAAAGATCTGAGAAACACAGTAGAATCCCTCAGTAACACAATGGAGCAAGCGGAAGAAAGGATTTCTGACATTGAAGACAAAGCTTTCGAATGCTCCCAAACCCTCAAAGAAGAAGAGAAATGGAGAACAAAAAGACCACTCTCTCAGAGAGCTCTCGGATAATTTGAAGAAAACCAATATTTGTCCTATAGGGATCCCCGAAAGTGACAAAGTGGCCTCACAAGGCACAGAGTCTCTTCTCCATGAGATTATGAAGGAGAACTTTCCAGACATGCCAAGAGATTCCGAAATTCAGATAGCAGACAGTTTCAGAACTCCAGCACAACTCAATCCAAATAAGACATCCCCCAGACACATCATAATCAATTTCACTAAAGTTAATATGAAGGAGAAAATTCTGAAAGCTGCCAGACGAAAGAAAACCATTACCTACAAGGGGAAGAATATCAGAATAACTGCAGATCTCTCTGCTGAAACCTTTCAAGCTAGAAGAGGATGGTCATCAACTTTTAATCTCCTAAAACAAAATAACTTTCAACCCAGGATCCTGTACCCAGCTAAACTGAGCTTCATTTATGACGGAGAAATTAAATACTTCAACAACATTCACATGTTGAAGAAATTTGCCACAACTAAACCAGCTCTCCAGGACGTTCTTAGACCTATCCTCCATAAAGACCAGCGTAATTCTCCACCACAAAAGTAAACCCACCCAAAAAATTTTTGATCAAATTCCAACTTCCACAGTCGCAAAAGGATTAAAAATGTCCACCGTCTCTCGAAAGGCTTATCAATACTCTCAATTAATGTGAATGGTTTAAATTGTCCTCTAAAGAGGCATAGGTTGGCCAGTCTGACTCAAGCCAGATATCTGCTGCATCCAAGAATCGCATCTTACATTAAAAGACAGATATAGATTCAAGGTGAAGGGATGGTCATCTATATTCCAGGCAAATGGAAAGCAGAAAAAAGCAGGCATTGCAATCCTGTTCGCAGACGCAATAGGCTTTAAACCAACCAAAATAATTAAGGATAAGGATGGACGCTTCATATTTGTTAAATACTCAATATGATGAGATCTCAATTATTAATATTTATGCACCCAACCACAACGCACCTCAATTTATAAGAGAAACTCTAACAGATATGAGCAACTAGATTTCCTCCACTTCCATAGTAGTTGGAGATTTTAACATCCCTTTAGCAGTCCTGGATAGATCCTCCAAAAAGAAACTAAGCAAAGAAATTTTAGATTTAAACTCAACCATTCAACATCTGGACTTAACAGACATCTACAGAACATTTCATCCCAACAAAACTGAATACACACTCTTCTCATCAGCCCACGGAACATACTCCAAAATCGACCATATCCTAGGCCACAAATCTAACCTCAGCAAATTAAAAAAAATAGAAATTATTCCTTGCATCTTCTCAGACCATCATAGAATAAAAATTGAACTAAATAACAACAGGAACCTGCATACCCATACAAAAACATGGAAGCTAAACAACCTTATGCTGAAAGACACATGGGTTATAGACCAGATTAAGAAGGAAATCACCATATTTTTGGAACAAAACAACAATCAAGACACGAATTACCAGAACCTCTGGGATACTGCAAAGGCAGTCCTAAGAGGGAAATTTATAGCACTGCAAGCCTTCCTCAAGAAAACGGGAAGAGAGGAAGTCAGTAACTTAAACATCTCAAGCAACTGGAGAAAGAAGAACACTTCAACCCCAAATGCAGCAGAAGAAAAGAAATAACCAAAATCAGAGCAGAATTAAATGAAATTGAAAACAAAAGAATTATACAACAGATCAATAAATCCAAAAGCTGGTTTTTTGAAAAGATCAATAAAATAGATAAACCTTTGGCCAACCTAACCAGGAAAAAAAGAGTAAAATCTCTAATTTCATCAATCAGAAAAGGTAATGATGAAATAACAAAGAGACCCCTCAGAAATTCAAAAACTCCTTAACAAATACTACAAGAAACTCTACTCTCACAAATATGAAAATCAGAAAGAAATTGACCAATACCTGGAAGCATGCCACCTACCAAGACTTAGCCAGAACGAAGTGGAAATGTTGAACAGGCCTATATCAAGTTTTGAAATAGCATCAACTATACAAAATCTCCCTAAAAAGAAAAGCCCAGGACCAGATGGCTTTACATCAGAATTCTACCAAACATTTAAAGAAGAACTAGTACCTATACTACTAAACCTCTTCCAAAATATAGAAAAAGAAGGAATATTACCCAGCACATTCTACGAAGCAAACATCACCTTGATCCCCAAACCAGGGAAAGACCCAACAAGAAAATTATAGACCAGTATCACTAATGAATATAGATGCTAAAATACTCAATAAGATCCTAACAAACAGAATCCAACAACACATCAAAAAAATTACACACCATGACCAAGTCGGATTTATCCCAGGGTCTCAACGCTGGTTCAATATACGTAAATCTATAAATGTAATGCAACACATAAACAAAGTAAAAAATAAAGACCATATGATTCTTTCTTTCAATTGATGCAGAAAAAGCTTTTGATAATATCCAGCATCCTCCATGATCAGAGCACTTAAGAAAATTGGTATATGGTGGCGCCTGTGGCTCAGTGAGTAGGGCACCAGCCCCACATGCGGAAGGTGGCAGGTTCAAACCAAGCCCCGGCCAAACTGCAACAAAAACAAAAAAATAGCCAGGCGTGTGGCGGGTGCCTGTAGTCCCAGCTGCTCGGGAGGCTGAGGCAAGAGAATTGCGTAAGCCCAAGAGCTGGAGGTTGCTGTGAGCCGTGTGACGCCACGGCACTCTACCAAGGGCAGTAAAGTGAGACTCTGTCTCTACCAAAAAAAAAAAAAAAAAAAAAAAGAAAGAAAATTTGTATAAAAGGGGCACTTCTTAAACTAATAGAGGCCATCTACAGCAAACCCACAGCCAATATCGTATTGAATGGAGTTAAACTGAAATCATTTCCACTTAGATCAGGAACCAGGCAAGGTTGCCCATTGTCTCCATTGCTCTTTAACATTGTAATGGAAGTTTTAGCCATTGCAATTAGGGAAGAAAAGGCGATCAAGGGTATCCACATAGGGTCAGAAGAGATCAAACTTTCACTCTTCGCAGATGATATGGTTGTATATCTGGAAAACACTAGGGATTCTACTACAAAAGTTTTAGAAGTGATCAAGGAATATAGCAATGTCTCAGGCTACAAAATCAACACCCATAAATCTGTAGCCTTTATATATACCAACAATAACCAAGCCAAACAAACAGTCAAGGACGCTATTCCTTTCACAGTAGGGCCAAAGAAGATGAAATATTTGGGAGTATACCTAACAAAGGACGTGAAAGATCTCTACAAAGAGAATTATGAAACTGTAAGAAAAGAAATAGCCGAAGATGTTAACAGATGGAAAAAAATACCATGCTCATGGCTCTGGGAAGAATCAACATTGTTAAAATGTCCATACTGCCCAAAGCAATATATAATTTTAATGCAATTCCTATTAAAGCTCCATTGTCATACTTTAAAGATCTTGAAAAAATAATACTTCGTTTTATATGGAATCAGAAAAAACCTCGAATAGCCAAAACATTACTGAGCAATAAAAACAAAGCAGGAGGAATCACGCTATCAGACCTGAGACTGTACTATAAATCCATAGTGATCAAAACAGCATGGTACTGGCACAAAAACAGAGAAGTAGATGTCTGGAACAGAATAGAGAACCAAGAGATGGATCCAGCTACTTACCATTATTTGATCTTTGACAAGCCAATTAAAAACATTCAGTGGGGAAAAGATTCCCTATTTTACAAATGGTGCTGGCTAAACTGGCTGGCAACCTGTAAGAAGATTGAAACTGGACCCACACCTTTCACCATTAACTAAGATAGACTCTCACTGGATAAAAGATTTAAACTTAAGACATGAAACTATACAAATACTTGAAGAAAGTGCAGGGAAAACTTTTAAGGAATCGGCCTGGGTGAATATTTTATGAGGAGGACTCCCCAGGCAATTGAAGCAGTGTCAAAAATACACTACTGGGACCTGATCAAACTAAAAAGCTTCTGCACAGCCAAGAACATAGTGAGTAAAGCAGGCAGACAGCCCTCAGAATGGGAGAAAATATTTGCAGGTTATACCTCCGATAAAGGTCTAATAACCAGAATCCACAGAGAACTCAAATGTATTAGCAAGAAAAGAACACGTGACCCCATTTCAGGGTGGGCAAGGGACTTAAAGAGAAACTTCTCTAAAGAAGACCAACACAAGATCTACAAACACATAAAAAAAAGCTCATCATCCTTAATCATCAGAGAAACGCAAATCAAAACTACTCTAAGAGATCACCTAAACCCAGTAAGAGTAGCCCACATAACAAAATCCCAAAACCAGAAATGTTGGCGTGGATGTGGAAGAAAGGGCACACTTCTACACTGCTGGTGGGAATGCCCACTAATACGTTCCTTCTGGAAGGATGTTTGGAGAATACTTACAGACCTAAAAATAGACCTGCCATTCAATCCTATAATTCCTTTACTAGGTTTATACCCAGAATACCAAAAGTCACAATATAACAAAGACATCTGTACCAGAATGTTTATTGCAGCCCAATTCATAATTGCTAAGTCACGGAAGAAGCCCAAGTGCCCATCGACCCACGAATGGACTAGCAAATTGTGGTACATGTATACCATGGAATATTATGCAGCCTTAAAGAAAGATGGAGACTTTACCTCTTTCGTGTTTACATCGATGGAGCTGGAACATATTCTTCTTAGCAAAGTATCTCAGGAATGGAAGAAAAAGTATCCAATGTACTCAGCCCTACTATGAAGCTAAATTATAGCTTTCACATGAAGACTGTAACCCAACTATATATAGCACAAGACTATGGGGAAAGGGCCAAGGAAGGGGAAGAGAGGGGGGAGGTTTTGGTGGAGGGAGGGTAATGGGTGGGGCCACATCTATGGTGCATCTTAGAATGGGTAAAGGTGATTGCACTAATGTACACAGCTATGATTTAACACTAAAAAAAAAAAAAGAAAGAAAAAAGAAAATAAAAATGCCCCTTCTCTATATAAAATTTTTCCTTGAAGGCTCCGCACCTATGCACAGTGGTTATGGCACCAGCCACAAACACTGGAGCTGGCAGACTTGAACCCAGCTGGGGCCAGCTAACCAACAATGACAACTGCAACAAAAAACAGCCAGGTCTTGTGGTGGGCACCTGTAGTCCCAGCTACTTGGGAGGCTGAGGCAAGAGAATCACTTAAGCCCAAGAATTGGAGGTTGCTGTGAGCTTTGATGCCACGGCACTCTACCAAGGGTGATATAGTGAGACTGTGTCTCAAAAAAAAAAAAAAAAAAAATTTTTTTTCCATGGCATAATAAAAGCATATGATTATAGAAATAATTCTTCTATAATCACACAAATGTTGAGTTTTAATAATTTTTCTTTATCAACAAATGCAAATCAATATACACTATAAAAATATGAAGGTACATCATTACCAAACATATATTGTCCCCTTAAATCAAGAAACACATTACCTTAATCCATTACTTAACTATTATTGAAAAAAATTCATGTACACGTAGTCTAATATAATACAAACCTATTAATCTCAATTTTGCTATGTTGAAATAAATGATAATTCAACTTTGTGGTAATGGCCAGAGGAAGGGTGGACTGTCACAGAAATAAAACAGCTATTAAAAACTCAGCCCATGGTGTAGATGGCATGAACAAACTCTACTAAACACAAGTGAATCTACACAAGGATTTCAGTGTTTTTTTCCTCCTTTGAGTTACATTCATTTAGCTCGTCTCTCCTGGCTAATGAATTAAAGATTGAACTGAAAAAATGGCGTGTGTTACAGTAATCATATTTAAAATGACTTCTAGTCAAAAAATTACATAGTTTTTTTGGTCAGGAAAGAAAAACTTGGGGGGGAAAAACTCCAGAGACTACAAGATTCTAAGGAAGATAATGAAGGATCTAGAAGAGGAAGCAATAGAACATGCTTTTAGAAAAGAAAAGAGTAAGAGAATGGGCAAGTGATAAAAGTGATTGATTCGTCTGGGCCTGTGTCATTTTGAACTCTTCACATAACAAAGAACAATTTAAGGTCACCATGCTCCTTGACAAGAAAGGACCTGTCAATAAAAATTGTTTGTAAAAGTCATTAAGGCTTGGCGCCTGTAGCTCAGTGGTTGGGGTGCTGGCCACATGCACTGGGGCTGGTGGGTTCAAACCCGGCCCGGCCCTGATCAACAACAACAAAAATAAATAGCTGGGTGTTGTGGCCCAGCTACTTGGGAGGCTGAGGCAAGAGAATTGCTTAAGCCTAAGAGTTTGGGGTTGCAGTGAGCTGTGACGCCTTGGCATTCTACCGAGGACAATATAGTGAGACTGTCTAAAAAAAAATTTTTTAAAAAGCATTAAAACAAGATTTGAGGTAGCTTTGAAAACATACATAACATAAAAAAATAAATTTTGAAATAAGATTAAGAGAAAACAAGAATAGATTTGACAATGATGTACATTTTCTTACTTAAATACATAAAATACATTAAAGGTAATTGAATTTTCAAGTGACTCATATTTAAACAGAATGTTTTTCCTTAAAATCAAATTGAACAATAAGAATTTCAAAATACTTTAATATTAAAAATGCTAAAAGAAGGCCAGGCATGGCAGCTCACACCCGTAATTCTGGCACTCTGGGAGGCTTAAGTGGGAAGATCCATTGAGCTCAGGAATTCCAGATCAGCCTGAGCAAGAGGGAAATCCCATCTCTACTAAAAGTAAAAAAATTTAGCCAGGCATTGTGGTAGGTACCTGTAGTCCCAGGTATTAGGAGGCTGAAGGAGGGTGATCACCTGAACACCCAGGAGTTTGAGGTTGCTGTAAACTAGGCTGATGCCATGGCACTCTACCCTGAGCAACAAAGAAAAATGCTAAAAGAAATGTTTACTGTTATCATCTTTTTTCCTCTTATTTCCAGGATTTCAAAGACACTGAAAGTAATACAAAATAAAAGATTACCAATTTTATACTCTTTTAAAAATACTAATTTACCTGTAGACATCACTATTTTTGATGTCCCAGAAGCAGCATCCCTATCAGATGAAAAGCCACGCTCTCTGGCCAGAGCAGTTAAAGAAGTTGCAGATGTAGAACACATCACAGGAATAAATTTCTCCTGTTTAAAAAAAAAGGGGGGGGGGGGGGAAGCACAAGTATATACCAACCATTAAAATATCCTTAGTTAAGGAAGTCAGAAAATTATAGACATCATATAGGCTTGCAAAATTATCAGTTATCAGAAGTCCTCAAGGTTGGAAACTCCTGTGTGTGTCATGAACTACAATACTTTCCAAACTGAGCTGCTCAGGAGCCCACAAACTATCTAGGTAGGAAAAAGAGACCACAAGGATGGGATTTTTCTACCCTATCTCCTGCTCCAATCAATCACTCCTTAGCCTAATTAGCTTACTCCATAAAACTTGTTTTACTTTGTGCTCCCTTTAAGAAAAGTTTTTTTCACACTGCTAAAGTCTGTAAATCTCTAACCCAAAGCAATCTAACAGAAAAAAAAAAAAAATCCCAAAGTAAAAATCAGAGCTTATATTTAAAAAGCAATTGCTCACTTAGTCTTCACTATGTCTAGCCTGCATTTCTATATTCATACAATTTTGGCAAAATTACAAGTGTCTTGTATAAGTCTATAGGAAATTATGCCTACTATATAGAAGAACCAAATGTCTCCTGAGCATAATTAGACATCACTGATGTTTTATTTTATATCAATTCTTGGGATTTTCTAGGAGCTACCTTCAAACATGACTCTCTAATATCAACTCTTGTACCTAGAAAAGGTAATAATAGAGGACATTTATTAATAAAAGACTGGAACAAAGGAGTAAAAATTAGGATAATATTCAGTATTATTAAAAATTATTTGCTTATTAATGATTGTCATTTGAGTTCACAATATTCTAGTAAATACTATTTTTAAGTAATGAAATACAATTATTGTGTTGATAATCTCTTTCAATATTTAAAAAATCTGAAATTGAGGGCGGCGCCTGTGGCTCAGTCGGTAAGGCGCCGGCCCCATATACCAAGGGTGGCGGGTTCAAACCCGGCCCCGGCTGAACCGCAACCAAAAAATAGCTGGGCGTTGTGGCGGGCGCCTGTAGTCCCAGCTACTCGGGAGGCTGAGGCAAGAGAATCGCTTAAGCCCAGGAGTTGGAGGTTGCTGTAAGCTGTGTGATGCCACGGCACTCTACGGGAAGGCCATAAAGTGAGACTCTGTCTCTACCAAAAAAAAAAAAAAAAATCTGAAATTGAACAAATTCCAACAAAGGTACATTTATTTAGAAAACATACTTCTAGACCTCTAGAATCCTTAAGCAAAGGTAGAAAATGACAGCTGGCAAGGAATGAGTCTATGGCAAGAACAATTTTTTACTTGAAAGATGTTGAATAACCAAACTATGAATACAGAAGTACTAAAACAGGGATATCGAGTAACTGCATGAAAATCTTCATCTTTTCATGGTAAAATAATGAAGCTAAAGAGATAAAGTGAACTAAAATGCTGCATTTGAAACAAAAAATTACAGTTTATTACCAAGTAAGATTATAGTACCTGTCTCTCCCACCACTAAATAATGTTTTCAAAAAGATCTCTTAAAAATGATCAAATTAGAACTGAAATCAGAAAATAAAGGAGTCAGAAGAAACTGTTTGGAGTTATAACTTTACCATTATGCCAACTCATCACAAAGAATTTTTTCAGCGGCTGGAAAATACACATGCATGTTAATTTTTTAAATGCATTTAAAATATTATTTCATTTTAAATTTCACTTACTAACTTTTAATTTTATTTTTCATGTAAAAAACTGCATCAGGAAAGGAAGAGGAGAGAGAGGGTTTGGTAAGCTGTCATCTAACGGGCACAATATAAGGGAATATGGCACACCTCCAAAGGGCTCAACTACAACTTGGACTTTACCTAACAAACACAAATAATGTAATCTAATCATATGTGCCCTTATACTAATCCTAAAAAAATGTTCTGGAACTAGATAGTAAAATAAATAAAACATTTCATCTGATATGATTTATATTAGAATAATCTAATATTTTTCAATGTTTACAACTATATATTTGAAATAGTTTAACTGGGTTCTGATTTTTATTTTATAAATTTTAAATGTTTTAAAATAAGAATACAGTATCAATATAAATATTTTTAAATCAAAATGCTATTATTTTGTTCCATCCTGCAAACAATAGTTGAAACAAAACCAAAATGTTGTATACCACTAAAATTTAATACAGTTAGCCCCAACAGATCTGAGAAGACTCTGTAAATTTAGAGTGCATCTCTTATAAACAGGATATATTTGGGTCTTCTAGAAATCCATTTTGATAATCTTTTAATTGGAGAGTTTATTCTACTAACTTTTAACACAATTATTAGCATTTTTGGGTCTGGGTCTACCCCTTTGTTTCTGCTTTCTATTTGTCTCCTCTGTGTTGTGTTCTTCTGATCCTCCTTTCCTGTCTTTTTAAAAATTATCTGAATATTCCTTGGAATATTTTCTACTAATACCCCTGCTGCCTCATATGCTACACAAAGTGTACTTGACCCAAGGCTAAAAACCACAAAAATGGAAACTTATTTTGTAATAATAACACCCCTTCTCTTAGTGTATACTGCCCCTGCCACCAGAATCTGTCTGCTTCCATTCAGTCTTCAGTATCTTCAGGTAGCTAAAGGTAGGAAGGATTTGACTCCAGCATTACTGAATGTATCAAACTGATTCCTACCCTTCCTCCAGTTTATTGAGGTATACTCTATATACAGTAAAATTCACTTCATACTGATTTTTAAACTATACTGAGTTTTAAATTAACCATCACCCATGCAGTACTTTTACAGAAATAGAACACTACAAAGAGTTTTAAATTTACCCAAAGAAATATCAGTTTCTCAATAGCTCTGTGAGACCTTAAAGAGACTAAGTACTCTTTAGTACATTCCTAAAGGCCCTCATCATACTTAGTAAATTCCTGAATTGTATGTTATAAATAGTAGACACTACAAAGACCTACAATATAAATTAGTAGGTGATACAACTAACCTTTTTCCCTGAGGTTACACCTTTTTTCCTTGGTGTGACATTTTTAAGAGCACTGCCCTTTTGGGTGACAGAAGTACTTCCAGATGCTTTAATTCGACCTGACCTCCTGGGCAGCTGTGTTGGTAATGGTAGAGCAGTTTTCGATGAAGACCGCATTGAACGCTGGGTCGCTTTGGAAGAAGACTGAGTTTTTCCTGTATTCTTTGTAGCAGAAACTGAGAACAAAACACAACAAAAAAATATTAAAGTAAATGACACAGTTGTATTGTCTCTCTTTTTTTTTTTCGGTAGAGTCTCACTATGTCGTCCTCAGTACAGTGCTGTGGTGTCACAGCTCACAGCTCAAACTCCTGGGCCCAAGCGATTCTCCAGCCTCAGCCTCCCAAGTAGCTGGGACTACAGGTGACCGCCAGAATGCCCGGCCATTTTTTGGTTGTAGTTGTCATTGTCGTTTTGCAGGCCTGGGCTGGGTTGGAACCCGCCAGCTCCGGTGTATGTGGCTGGCGCCCTAGCCACTGAGCTACAGGTGCCGAACCAAGAAGTAAAATAAATTTTACTTTACCTTTAAAACCATTCCCAAAGGTTATTCATTACAAACCACTTAAAATAAAGTATTATTTAAAATGAAGTTTTAGGTATTTTAAGATTTTATATTATTATGAAATAGTTAATTCTCCAGAAAAAAATAAAGAAGCTTTTATAAAAGAAACCAGTAACTTTGAGCTCAGTAAAAATTTCTAGCGATTTATCTTTCAGCTGCTCCCTGAATTTTTAGTACTTAGCACAGAATTAAGTCTTATCTTTGCAAAATACTACCCAATGATGCCATCCATATACAGGGATCATCTTGTACATCAATACAGAAAAACATAGCAAAGCAACTGCCTAGGGATCCTGCTTCATCTTTGAAAAGGCAGTGACTTCCCTTGCTCTTAATTTTTTTCCAGCTTTACTGAAGTATAATTGACAAATTAAAATTATATATTTAAATGGCTAAAATATAGTATATTCCCATATATATGTCAAAAATTTTTTTGAGCCCGAGTCTCACTCTCTCACCCAGGCTAGAGTGCTGTGGCATCATCGTAATTCACAGCAACCTCAAACTCCTGGGTTCAACCCATCCTGCCTCAGCCTCCTTAGTAGCTGGGACCACAAGTGCCTGCCTCAACACCCAGCTAAATTTTTCTATTTTTAGTAGAGATGGGGTCTTGCTCTTGCTGGTCTCAAACTCTTGAGCTCAAGTGATCCTCCTGCCTCAATTTGTATTAAGCCTCCCACAGTGCTAGGATTACAGGCATGAGCCACCACACGCAGCCTATATGTCAAATAATAAAATTTCATATACAACAATATAGATTCTACATTAATGTAGTCATGGAAAGTCCACTATCATGCCCAAGTGATTTGTAGCCACTAGTTACCCTGCAACCCAAATCCAAACAGTCTTTATATTTTTTTTTATTAAATCATAACTGTATACATTGATATGATCATGGGGCATCATACACTCGCTTCATAAACCATTTGACACATTTTTATCACAGTGGTTAACATAGCCTTTCTGGCGTTATCTCAGTTACTGTGCCAAAACATTTACATTCTACATTTACCAAGTTTCGCAAATACCCCTGTAAGATGCACCACAGGTGTGATCCCACCGATCCCCCTCCCTCTACCCACCCCCCCTTCCCACTTCCCCCTATTGTTAAGTTGTAGCTGGGTTATAGCTTTCATGTGAGAGTCCCAAATTAGTTTCATAGTAGGGCTGTGTACATTGGGTATTTTTTCTTCCATTCTTGGGATACTTTACTAAGAAGAATATGTTCCAGCTCCATCCATGTAAACATGAAAGAGGTAAAGTCTCCATCTTTCTTTAAGGCTGCATAGTATTCCATGGTATACATATACCACAATTTATTAATCCATTCGTGGATCGATGGGCACTTGGGCTTTTTCCATGACTTAGCTATTATGAATTGGGCTGCAATAAACATTCTGGTGCAAATATCTTTGTTATGTTGTGATTTTTGGTCTTCTGGGTATATGCCCAGCAGAGGAATTACAGGATTGAATGGCAGATCTATTTTTTTTAGATCTCTGGCCAAGTTATTGCTGTCTGTGTTCAGAGTTAGGTAAAAAGAGATTATTTTTAGTATTAATTCCCTAATAATCTCATTATTATAAAAAATAATTTGCATAGTACTTAATAAAAACTTAAGTACTAATGCCAAATAAAAGTTCTTTAGAGAAAAAACTGTGTAAGTGAAACATTTATACATCTATGTAAAAATCAATTACGTGTATTTTTGAGGGTTTCATTTTACAACCTAAAACCAATCTACTGCTTTGCTCCTCCCATACTCAAAAGACCACATATGTATTAATCTGACCTATGACAGAGAATAGCACATCTTCATTACCTACCTTCTACGACTTACCAAACCAGGAGGAAGGCATAGCCTACCCTCACAAGCTATGGCGAACAGGACCACCTCACTGCCACAATTACTTTCCCCCTCATTTATAAACAGTTCACTTACATCAGCCTCTTCTTACCTAACTACCATCATCTGCCTTATATTCCAGGCTCACTTCTACTTTTTTCAGGAATTCTAATAACCTAACTCACATTATTTCTTCTTACACACTTTCCCTGTTATCATCTTAAGGAATATGATCATCATGCTATTGAGCTTCATTCATCCTGACCTTACCAATGGAGATTTCAGCTATTCCCCGAAATGGTAATATGTAGCAATTTCTAGAACTCTTCTATCTCCAAAACAACCAATCATGTCCCCTTTCTCTACCTCCAACTTCCCGACCTGTCATCTTTCCTTCAAACCAACTGACCACACTTTACATTCTCATGACATCTAGCCACAAGCCCATTCTATTTTCATCCAATCCAACAGCTTTCTTCTGGCTTTGCTTTATTCCCTATTCAACCTGCACCCAACAGTTCAACTCTGCCAACTAACCTCTAACTAGTATCCCCTTCTTTTATCACTCCTTGAACTTTGATCATGTCTAGCATGTCAGTTCCCACCCCTGAATCATACCATTATCTGCTTTCTCTTCCTTTTCAATACAGCACCATTTCAGGCCTTGAAGGCCACATAAAGTCTCTATCACACATTCTTTGTTTGCTTGTTTCTTACAAGCAATTAAGAATATAAAAGCCGGGCGGTGCCTGTGGCTCAGTCAGTAAGGCGCTGGCCCCATATACCGAGGGTGGCGGGTTCAAACCCGGCCCCGGCCAAACTGCAACCAAAAAATAGCCGGGCGTTGTGGCAGGCGCCTGTAGTCCCAGCTACTTGGGAGGCTAAGGCAAGAGAATCGCTTAAGCCCAGGAGTTGGAGGTTGCCGTGAGCTGTGTGAGGCCATGGCACTCTACCGAGGGCCCTAATGTGAGACTCTGTCTCTACAAAAAAAAAAAAAGGTTAAAAAAATAAAAAAGAATATAAAAGCCACTCTTAACTCACAGGCTACAGACTACATGGGTTGGATGTGGGCCTCAGGCTATCTTTTGCTAACTCCTTCTTTAGAACATGAGGATACTATTGGTCACTATAAAATCCATGCTAACTTCAAGTCACTGCTGCAATTCACGCTGTTTTCCAAGCATGTTTCCATGGCAGAACACTTTTCCTTATTTAAGTTTCCATCTCCTGTCTCTATTTCATTCAGCAAATGACTTCCACTTTATGATAAGATAAATTGCTATCTTTTGGGAGTGGCCTTAACAATCCCATTTCTTCATCTTGAAATAATTTTATTTTCAATCATTCTCATCTTTTTTTCTGTTGTGTCATAAAGTTTTCTCTCTACTTTTCTAAGTCTAATTCTCTTTTATTTATGCCTTAACATCTACCTTCTTTGGTTCCTATGGGATATTGTGGTTTCAATTATCTCTCCTTTCTTCAACATATTTAATCACTTGATCCCCAACTCCTAGCTCTGTCTTACCACCTTCACATATCTCTTATTTTGAAATTACCTCACTGTTTCTGGTATATTTTAAGCCTTTGAGTGAATTCCCTCCTCCTACTACCAAAATACCAAGAAGAATCGCTTATCCTTGATACTTTATGACTCTGTTCCTTAGCCCCTGTAATAAGCTTTTCTTCCCCCCAACAGATTCTTCTTTCTTAATATTTATTTTTGAGACAGAGTCTTATTACATTGCCCTCGGTAGACTGCCATGGTGTTACAACTCACGGCAACCTCAAACTCTTGGGCTCAAGCAATTCTCTTGCCTCAGCCTCCCAAGAAGCTGGGACTACAGGTGCCCACCACAAACCCGGCTATTTTTTGTTGCAGTTGTCATTGTTGGTTAGCTGGCCCGGGTGGAGTTTGAACCTGCTAACTTCAGCATATGTGGCCAGCACCGTAACCACTATGCTACGGGCGCTGAGCCTCTTAATTTTTTTTTTTTTTTTGAGAAAATGTCTCACTCCATCGCCCTGGGTACAGTGCAGTGGCATATATAGCTCACAGCAACCTCAAACTCATGGGCTCAAGTGATCCTTCTGCCTCAGCCTCCCAAGTAGCTGGGACTATAGGTGTTGGCCACAATGTCCGGCTATTTTTTCTTTTTTTAGTAGAGATGGGGTCTTTCTCTTGCTCAAGCTGATCTCAAACTCCTGAGCTCAGGCGATCTACCCACCTTGGCCTCCCAGAGTGCTAGGATTATAGGACTGAGCCACTGTGCCCAGCTCCCCCAAAATGTGTTTTATTTTATTTTTTTATTAAATCATAGCTGTGTACAATAATGAAATCATGAGGTACAATGTGCTGGTTCCATATACAGTCTAAAACATATTTTAAAGAAATTCTATTCCAAGGTAACTAATGGCCTAGTTATCAAATCCAAATTAATCTTCATTCTCTTGACCAATCTATCGATCTCTGCAGTTCTAGTCCCCTACTCTAAATACTATGAAGAAGAGCAATAGATTGGGCTCTAGATCTGGATTCAAATTCTTGTGCCAGGTTGGTTTAAGACAGGACCTAGGAGTATAGATCTTCAAAAAAATATTCACTGAATAAATGAAAGATATTTTCAGCCTCCAAGTCAATGCTATACCTCCTAAACTAGTATATTCCATATAAAATAAGTAATTTAACTTTTTCTAGAATGGGTTTGTGAACTTAATTGTCGGACCACACACAATAACAGCTCTGATGGCTATTCCAGAAAAATAGTTCCAAAATTCATTTGAAGGGTAGACCAGGTGCTGGTGTTGGTACATAGCTTCCCAAGGGGAATACTTCAAAGGTGACCAAGGTGATATTCACCAATGAGGTATGTAGTATTTTTTTTAGGATGACTTCATGAACTTAATTGTCCATCCTCATGTTACATATCAAAATTAAACTCCAAAGAGCAATCATGTAACATGTACACGCCATGCTAAAACTCCATTAATATTAATTAAACTATTTGAAATAGAAAATGGATTTAGGTGATAAGGTTAAAACTGTATGTAGCACTGTAACTGTGTATTCAAGTAAAAACTTTTTGAAAAGTTATGTAAAATATAGAGAAGGATATGCTACTCATCTTTAATAAAAATTTTACATAAATACCTAATGCAAATTTTATCTGCTTCTTCAGACAGAACAGAAAATATTCAGGTAAGAAAAATGTCCCAAGAAATAAGAATTAACAAATTGTGGAAATGAAAAGAAATATTAGGAAACAACCTAGAAAGTAAGGAATAAAACCAAGAGGAGCCCTTGAAGCCCAGCACAGGGGGAACTGAAGAAAGAAAGGATCAGATGCCAGTATTTACTGGCTACCCATTACATGCTAGGCACTTTAATACCCATTACTGCACACAATCCTTCCAAACATCCTATGAGGTAGGTATTGTTTCCCAACCTTATTCATGAAGCAATTTAAGTTCTACGATGTTAGGCAACTTAGCCAAGAGCACCCACTTGGTTAAGAGTAAATCCATGTTTTCTCCAATATCCCATTCTGCTTTCTAGTCACTAACAAAAAAAGGGCTACCATCAAATTCACTCCCCTAAGTCAGGTAGCATTGTGTTTAAAAGAAAAAGAATGAATGTCTAAAGGATAACCCTGTGACTCCTATGTACTGTTTCAATATATAACCAATACCCACTCTCTGAAAGAAGTCTTGTTTTTTGGTCTTTAAAAAAAAAATCCAGATGTGGAAGCATAATTATAAAGAAAAAAACATTAACAAGTACAGTAGCCCCCTTCATCCATAGGTGATACATTCCAAGACCCTCAGTGGATGGCTGAAAGTGCAGTTAGTTATTGAACCCTATTTACACTAGGCACGAATTTCTTTTTCCTTCTTCGCAATTACACAGAGGGAAGATTTATTCTTTGATGAGATCTTAGCAACTTCAGCATACAATTATTTTTCTTTCCTTATTAGGTTAAGAATTTTTACCCTTTTCACTTAAAGGAAGCCTGATGTTCATATAAACTCAGCTGTACTGCCCAATACCTCTGCTTGGAACTTTGCTCCCTATCCCACAGTACCCAGGTTGCCACAAACTGATCAGTCATTGGGGAACAATAACAGCAAAGGGGAGGTAGGTCAGGTGTAAATTTCTGAGTTTCCTTCATTCATTCCTGCTGCCATCCCATGCAATAGCCCTTGTTTACTTGACTAGTGTCTTCAGGCACTGCTGCATTTCTTCTTTCCTCTCTTACCTGTATCAGAGGAGCCACCCATCCCATCCCAGAAGCCCAACCTTGTTTCCAGAATTACCATATTTTGCCATGTATAACAAGCTCTCACATGTGTAATGTGTACCCACATTTTTGGCCCAAACTTTTAGGAATAAAAAAAACTTTTCATTTTTTAATTCAAATTTTTGTTTATTTATATTTAGGTACTTGGTTTTTGTACCATAAAAAAAATTAGCATTTATTTTTTAAGATATTATGGTGCAAGAAATTTTATGTACTGGTAATAAATATATATTAATACATATCTGTATTGTCCCTCAAAAATTTGGGCAAAAAAGTATGCACTGAACACAGCAAAATGCAGTAAATTTTCATAACAGCATAAGTCTTCTTTTCCCTAAAAACAGTCTTTCGAATACCCAAGGACTGTTATTGTCACGTAAGAGTGACTTTACCTTTCTATACACTTAGTAGGAGTGTTTTAAATGCATGGTTATTTCCTTATTTTCAGCAATAAAAAATCCCTTTAGAATACCTCAAGGCTGAGAAAAACTCTTGAAGGAAACTACAAGGGAGTAGTTATTACTAGCAGAAACTGAAACAAGGAAACATGTTCCTGGTATTTAGCACCCCAGGCATTTGGAAGTCAAAAGCCAGATGGAAGACTAAGGATTTTCTCAAAAGAAACCGGGCATAGACAGGATGGACACAGGGCTCTGGGACCAATTGCTCTTTATAATATTCCTTACCCTGCTTTTCACTATCTAGTGCAGGAACATTGGTTCCAGATTAATTAGGTTCAAATCCACTTTCTCGCACAATACTTATGAGGTTTGGGGCAAACTGTTTAAATGCTGCCTGTGGTACACCAGTAGTACTACCACCATCACCATTCCTGCCATTCCTGTTTGAATTCTCACCCTGCCTTCCCAAGCCCTGAGAGTATTCCTTGTCCTCTTCTATCAGTGGATTAGAGATTGGGGAAACCTCCCCAATTATTTCCCAGATGTGTTCTTTGTGCCCATCAACTTGATTTGGGACCTCGTGATCTCTCACATAAGCTACGATGATAGCCTCTTAATTGCCAGTCCTGGTTGCCCTTTCCAAGCCATACTTTGTAGTATGTAACCATGATCTTTCTAAAATACAAATTGCATATCACTTTTGCACTTAAAAACTTTCAGTGATGCCACATCACTCATCTGCTAAAATCTGAACTCCCTGGCCTACTGTCCAAGTCTCTCTCTACTATCTGCCCTCTGCATATCTCCACAGCCTCATCTATTCCCCAACTATCATTATAGAGTCAGCCATAATCATCTGTTTCAGGCTCCCAAACATTCTGATTCTCTCTGCCTTTGTAGAGACTGATCCTTCTCTCAAGAAAGGTCTTCCCTCCCTTGCCAATAACTAAAATACTACATGTCCTATACTACTATACACACACACACACACACACACACACTACTATATGTCCTACCACTGTTATATCTCTAACACCTGCTCTAGGGCCCACCACACAGAGTGCATCCAATACATGTTTACTGAACTAATAACTATTTAATATCAAAGTTTTGTTTCTGATCTTATATTCTTATATAAACATTTCGTGAAGTTTATGTATTGAATCAACTACTTTTCTAGGATACAAAAGTGTAAGTTTATTTTATATTAGAGAAAGGGGAAAGGGTGGTGGGAAGAGATGAGAAAGAGAACAGAGGAGAGAGTAGGGAGTGAAGGGAAGATGGGGGAAGAGAGAAAGGCATTAAATAGACTGCTATGGCTTGATCATAGTTTTCTTGGTAAAAATATGCTCCAAATACTAATCAACCAATTCAGAAATCAGTTTCTAGAATATATTCCATGCAAAAAGGAAGAACTACAGATCAAGTCCACAGTTAGGTACCACTTCACACTCATCAGGATGGCTGTCATGGAAAGATAAAAAACTTCTAGCAAGGACGTGAAAAAATCAGAACCCTTATATATTGCTCATGGGAATGTAAAGTGGTATAGCTGCTGTGAGAAACAGTTTGGCAGTTCCTCAAAAAGTTAAATATAGAATTACCATATGACCCACTAATTACACTCTGAGGTATATACCCCAAAGAACTGAAAACAGGTATTCAAATAAGTATATTTATACACATGTTCACACCAGCACTACTCACAGTAGCCAAAAGGTGGAAGGAGTCCAAATGTCCATCAATGGATAAATGGATAAGCAAACTGTGAGCTATATACACAGTGGAATATTATTGACCCATAAAAAAAATGAAGTACTGATACACACTATAGCACAGATGAACCTTGAAGACACTACGCTAAGTAAAAGAAGCCAGACACAAAAGGTCACATACTAGATGATTCCCTTTACACGAACTATCCAGATAAATCCACAGAGACAGAATATACATTGGTGGTTAACAAGGATGAGGAGGAGAAAGGAATAGTTAACAACTGCTTAATGGATACAGGATTTCCTTTCAGGGTGATAAAAATTTTTTGGAATTAGATAGAGGTTGTGGTTGCACAGCATAGTTAATGTACTAAATGCCTTTGAATTGTTCATTTTAAAATGGTTATTTTTATGTTATATGAATTTCATCTCATTAAAACACAAATAAAAAAAGGAAGAAAAATGTACACATCTTAATTGTGCCAGAGACTACATGTTATTAAAATTTGTTTTTATAAGATTTGTAAAGCAAAGTATTATAATCCCCATTTTAGATATGAATAGAGTAGAGGCTCAGAAAGTTCAGTAACTATCCAACCCAGTAACATACATCCAGTCTAGAAGTAGTAGAAGTGGGATTCAAATTCAGGACTGTCTAATCCAAAAGTCCATTCTCTTTGCTTCAACTGGGTACTATTTTTAATTGATGAGGAAAATAATGAAAAGAAACGGTATTTTAATCAAAACATCTTCTTTCATGTGTAAAAACTTAAAATATAGAATTAAATGATTTGGTTAAATTTTTTTCAGGTTCAAATTTGAGTAACTTATATGTAAACCACAAAGAAAACAATTTAAAGTAATACTGAAAATAAATCCCAACATGCCCTTAATAATCTAGTATTTAGATGCTTCAGTTTTTTTTCCTCAGCTCTGATGTATAATAAAGGTTTTTTAATTATACCACCAAGTAATTACTTTGAATTTTATTGAGTTTTTCAATTCTCTTGGCTAAATATACCATTAGGGAAAAAAAAGTGCACCAAATATTAGAGGAGTACCTTTAGATTGTCTTTCTTGACTCTTTAAATTTTCCTGTCAGATTTCTCTAATTTGAATATTTACAATCAGATAACATTTTAAGTCTATTAATTACTAAGAATAACAAAGTAAGAATGTCTAAGTAAATGGGACCAAACCAATACAATTCCATGTACCTGTAACAGAACACAACATATTCTTTTAAGGATGTTCTCAGGTGTTTCATGACATACTTTTAATTAAAAATATTTTAATTTAGATGGCATGCCTCCTGGGTGAAGGGCTCAACTGCAACTTGAACTTTACCTAACAAATGCAAGCAATGTAACCTAACTGTATGTATCCTTATAATCTGAAATATTAAAAAAAATTAATTAAAATATCCTAAGGCTTATTAATTAAAATGTTAGCAGTATCATCAGATGGCAGGAATATAAAAAAAATTTAGATTTTCCTCTTATCACTTATATTTATTTTTTAAATGTTCTATAATACAAATTTTTCCATTAAAAATACAAAATGCCCCCAACAACTTAAATACTTCTTTGAATAATAGAACCATTTTCAATATTTAGATATCTCTAAAGAAGATGGTTATTCAACATAAGCACTATCATATTCTATTTAGATATTGATTTTTAGACCAGTATATACAAATCTACTAAAAATAACTGCATAGCCAGCAGTGACCTTTAAAATCCTTACAAATAAAGCACAATAATCTGCAGTTCAGTCTCCAGGAATTTCAGAATTACAGAGTAGATCGACTGCTGCAGTGTCGCCTCAGTACCATAGACAGAAATCGCTCACAGAAGCTGATTCAGCAGAACATAACAAAGGTATTTCTATTATCCAAGTAGTTGGCTGTCAGAAACACACAGTGTCTACTCCACTCATAGCAGCAGGGCATCCTCTGTACTAGTCAGACACCTGCCACACACACCTCAATCCTGCCTCACACAGGTCATCAATGCTTCTTGTATCATCACTTAAAGACTTGTCTAAGATACAGCTTTTTCATTCCATCTCCTGCTCACTTTCCTACTGTGCTCCCAAAAAGCATAAGTGCTCCTTTTGTCCCCAGCCCTTTCATTTTCAAAGGTCTATTTGTTTTACAACTAATCACCACAAGGAAAAAGGATGAAGTTACAAAGAAAAACCAGGTCTCTACTAGTGTGAGTTTTTCTGAAAATTGGACCTGCCTTTTCATATTTTAACCCTTAATGTACTTTGCACCAACTTCCCTATTCTAACCAAAAGGATTGTCCCAGCTCCCTATTCATTTACCAAGCAGACAGTTGATAGGGTCAGAGTCCAATAACCAGAACAAGCCCGACCTTCCTGCCTTAGCTCCTCCATCATCTTTCCTGAGTCTCCTTAACGACCCATGTAGGTTTACCTCTCCACACCAAGAACCACAGTTTTACAGTATTAAAAATACCTTAAACATATAAAAAAAGATAACTCCGACACAAAATGGAATACATCATTCACTGAGAAAAGTAAAGATTTCATTTAAAATAGTTTGCTTTTGGGGTCTGACAGAGCATCCCCATTTGGGAAGTACTAGTATGTCTTTTCCAGCAGCTTTAAAAAATTAGGTATGCACAACCAAAACAAGTATTTTTAAAGGATTAATAGCTTTGATTCACTACCTCAACCCCCATTTCAAAACAGGGCTTAGAGATCTAAGATAAACAAATTTAAAAACGAAGGAACTCTTCATATACCTTATAAAACATTACATCATAATCTGCACAAATATCTATCTTAAGGTTACTAAAAATTTGCAAAAATTGTTCCTGGGAAAAATTCCCCAAACACAATCGAAGGATAAAGTATAGTTCTCTAACTTAAACAAGATACAAAAGTCCAACTAAAGTTATTAAATGATACTTACTAATATATACTTGTGATAGTGCTTTTTTTAGTTGGCATATATGCTAAATTAAAATAAAATGTAATTTAATAAAATTTACATGGTTTTCCTATCCTGTTATGTAATCATATCCTCATAAGTATTCATCCTAGAAAGGAAATCATAAAAATACAAGCAGCAGCTAGAAATCACTATTAGAATTTGGAAGCAATAAAAAAAAAAAAAAAGAAAAAAAAAAAAAAAGAATTTAGAAGGGCTTGCAGAGTCTTTTTTTTTTTGGCCGGGGCTGGGTTTGAACCCACCACCTCCGGCATGTGGGACTGGCGCTCTACTCCTTGAGCCACAGGCACCACCCAAAGTTAAGCCACTTTTTTTGGTAGAGACAGAGTCTCACTTTATGGCCCTCTGTAGAGTGCCGTGGCCTCACACAGCTCACAGCAACCTCCAACTCCTGGGCGCCCGGCTATTTTTTGGTTGCAGTTTGGCCCGGGCTGGGTTTGAACCCGCCACCCTCGGTATATGGGGCCGGCACCTTACCGACTGAGCCACAGGCGCCGCCTGCAGAGTCTTGTTTTAAAAATATATTTGTTTCCTGCTTGCCCACTCACCACACTTCGTAAGCTATTTTCTTCAGCCTCATAGGGGGTGCTTCCCATGAAGACTTTTGTTTCACAATTGCTACTCATATATGCTTACTTCAAAATAAACCAAGATTTTGGTCAGAATGACATTATTAAAGAAGATGACAATCTCCATACTTTTAATATTTTCACAAAAAAGTTCATACAAAAAAAGAAGCAATTTCAGTTGTTTCAGGCTAATTCATAATTCATCTAACAGCATGAGCTTTTAAAAGCCACTCAATTTTTGAACCACAGCATTACTCTTCCTGAATAGAGTAACTTCCATTATGTGACTGTTAAAAAAAATAGCAATCAACTGCTATAATTTCCACAAAAAATTAAATGTATTAATAATATATTTAATTAGTAAAATGTAACTCATATTTATATATCATAAAAATATTGTTAAGTCTCATCTAATACCAGTAAAAAATAATTTACTTTCATATTCCTAAAAACTATAGAAAGAATTTTAACATTTTCATTACAAACTATGATTTACATGGTCAAATTTGACTTACAATAGGATTGCTCTTTTTGTAAAAAAGAAAAAAAAAATTGTGGTTGAAATAACCAAAGACTGACTTTTCCCAGTACCATAAAACAATCTTTAGACGTGACCATTCAAATAATAGTGCCAACAATTTCAGTAAGTAACATTTAGAACAAAATAGAGAATTTTTGAGATAACACAAATCACTGGGCTATGTAATATACAAAAGCTAACAAAGCAGACAATGAATTTCTTTAACACTTCTACTACAATGTAAGAACTCTGGCGGTGTCTCCTACCTTTATAAATACTGAGGAGAAACAAGTTGTTGCTGTATTTACCATTAAGGTGATTTAGGTTGCACTTGATAGACTTCCTTTTACCAGGGATAAAACTGCCTTTCTAGGGAAAGCAAGTCAACAACAAAGCCCATGTTGCCAGAGCAAGCCTGAATTTCTAACAAATGGGGATGAAGCTATTTGCATTTGTTGGTTTAAGGGGGGAGGAGTGGGAGGAGACGACTAAACAGACTGCTGGACTGCTGAAGTAATTCATGTATTGTCTGTGGGCAGTAGGGACACTGATCATCAGTCACCTGCTCAAACTTCCTTCACTCCTGCCTTCAGAGAAGGACCAAAGGTTACCTTGGGTCAGAGAATCTGGAAAGAAATGAGAAGACATGCAAAATCTAACTGCCAACCCACTGCGTCCACCAAGTATCCCCACTGGACCACATGTCCTAAAAACCAAGACATTTTAATAGTCTCAAGAGACTTGTTAAAATATATAAGAGAACAGTATCAAGAAAGAAAAATCTCCAGGCTCTGCTTGCAATTATTGCAGTATTTAGCTAGAATACTTAAAAAAGAGAAAGAAAATTTGCTTTTTTAAAAGATACTTCTTTGGATCATGATAGCCATCTCATTTGCACAAGGAAAACATTTGTTCCTAACTGTTCATATGAAAAAGAAAATATTAGCTGTTTTAAATGTCATGGCTTTTGAGTCATTTGGGTTGATTGCATTTCTAACTGTTT
This sequence comes from Nycticebus coucang, assembly GCF_027406575.1. Taxonomy (NCBI): domain Eukaryota; kingdom Metazoa; phylum Chordata; class Mammalia; order Primates; family Lorisidae; genus Nycticebus; species Nycticebus coucang. Next base: position 16,918,250 of record NC_069804.1, read on the forward strand.
CATTTATACCAAGCAAAAAGAATACTGAACATACCAAGCATATTAGTCCATATTTTATAATAAACCACATTAAGGGCAAAAATCTAAACAAATATTTGAGTGTTTATTCAGAAGTCCTCTAGTGGGACGGACACATCCTAAACTTTTTACAGTCTTAGTTGTGCGTACCTCTGCCACTTCTGACTCACTGTAATACAGAGAAACGAAAAGCACTGCTTTGTGGGGGTTTTTTTGTTTGTTTTGAGAGTTTCACTTTGTCACCCTAGGTAGAGTAATGTGGCATTGTAGTTCACAGCAACCTCAAACTCTTGGGCTTAAGCGATTCTCCTGCCTCAGCCTTCCAAGTAGCTGGGACTACAGGCGCCGGCCACAAAGCCCAGCTATTTTTTTGTTGCAGTTGTCAGCTGGCCAGGGCCGGGTTCAAACCTGCCAGCCTCAGTGTATGTGGCTGGTGCCCTACCCACTGAGCTACAGGCACCACCTGCTTTACGTGGTTTTTACTAACATACATAGCCACATAAAAATAAGGAGAAAGTTGGTAAATACATGCCTTAAAAAACTATAAAATCTTAGTTTTTAAATTTATTTTTGTTTATTATTAAATCATAGCTGTGTACATTAATGCGATCATGAGGCACCATACACTGGTTTTATAGACCATTTAACACATTTTCATCACACTGGTTAACATAGCCTTAGTTTTAAAATTTAGAGATGTGAAGCATTACAGAATCCGCACATTCCTCTGCATTACTACCCAAGCATAAAATAAACTAGCATTCAAATAAGCTAATACTGCCCAAGATAATTAATTACTTTTAAGATCTATTTATTTAGGGCAGCACCTGTGGCTCAGTCGGTAGGGCGCCGGCCCCATATACCGAGGGTGGCGGGTTCAAACCCGGCCCCGGCCAAACTGCAACCAAAAAATAGCCGGGCGTTGTGGCGGGCGCCTGTAGTCCCAGCTACTCGGGAGGCTGAGGCAAGAGAATCGCTTAAGCCCAGGAGTTGGAGGTTGCTGTGAGCTGTGTGAGGCCACGGCACTCTACCTAGGGCCATAAAGTGAGACTCTGTCTCTACAAAAAAAAAAAAAAAAAAGATCTATTTATTTATTTTTCTTTAACCTTAGGAAGAAAGTTTCTGGTCATACAATTTATGTTTGAATCAGCAACAAAGAAAATCTAATATGCCAAGTCTATCAAATATTCATTTTTTCACATTAATTCCTCTATTATTCTTTTATAGAATTGTGATATTAGTGAAAGTAAAATACTGCATATTCAAATAACTTTATTTGCCCAAAGCTCTAGCTCTAGATATGAGAAATTAGGGAAATCCATATTAACTAATCATAAAAACCAAAGTAAAACAAAACAAAGAAACAACAAGAAAAACATGGATGTCTTGAGTGCTACTGGTTCATTGGTGAGAATGGCAATGGTTTAATTGGTCAAATAATTATTCATAAGTCATGTCAATAGCTTATAACCCAGTTATACCCTAAAAATATGGGGAAGGAGGAGAGAGAAGGGAGGGAGGAGGGAGGAGGGAGGATGGGTGATTGGTGGGATTACACCTGTGGTGCATCTTACAAGGGTACACGTGAAACTTAGTAAATGTAGAATATAAATGTCTTGACACAATAACTAAGAATATGCCAGGAAGGTTATGTTAACCAGTGTGATGAAAATGTGTCAAACGGTCTATAAAACCAGTGTATGGTGCCCCATGATCACATTAATGTACACAGCTATGATTTAATAATAAAAAAAGAAAGATCCAGCTCTCAAAAAAAGAAAAAAAAAGCCAATAGGAAATTGATCAAATTGTAAGAAGAAAGGGATGTCTTTGATGCTAAATCTATGCTATTTGAACCAAATTCTTTGTTTTGATTTTCCATTTAAGGAAAGATTTACTAAGTTTATACTAATATTCATTATCAAAAATGTTTTACAAAGTTGGGAAGAAAATACCATGTTATCAATAAGTTCCATTTTGAAATTAAAGCTGTTTCCATAAAATGTGAGGGGAAGGGACCAATAAACTGGAAGAGAGTTAAGATGGTCACTGGAAATCTACGGTACCAGAGGATAAGAATACTTGGCTACACCTTCCTGATCCTAGGTTTTCCCCTCCTCCACAGTTCCCTTTAAACCAGAGGAATTCCTCTATACTCTTGAGATTCTGCAACTTTATACTCAAAGCATCTGGAAGTTTGCTGCCTGGCCTCCTTCCTGATTTAGAAGGTCACAATGCTTAAACAATCAGGTTATACACAAGATGATACTTCACACCAGTGCAGGTAAATAAGTTACAATCAACAATGTATAAATCTAAAGCTAAAGTTAAATAGGTATATGCATTAATATTTTAGAAACTATGTCAGTTCAAATTTGAATTTATATAATTCACTTTAAAAGAATTTAAGTACTTTTAAAGCAAGGTAAAATGGTTTACAATGTGGCTTTTTTACTTTAAAAAAACTTGAAATTCTGTAATAATAGAAAAATTAATATTGGGGGCAAATCTTTAAAACAATCTTCTGCTCTCAATTTCTCCAATTTCGCAAAACACTAAAAATCTTCATTTATTATATTTATAAAATTATGGAAACAAAATAATAATGCATTGTTTACAAAGTTCCCCAAAAAAGATAGGAAAAAGATTTTTTTTTTAAATCTCACGTAGCCTTCAAAATAAGAGTAAGTCCCAGTTATGAATCTCAATTGCTAGATTATCCTATCTTACTCCTTCATGTATTAACTATTTGTATCTTAATGAAATGAATAGCTATAAACTCCTATAACTGCATATGCCAGAGACACAAGGACAATATAAGGAAAAAGAAAGAAAAAAGCAGTAGCTTACAGGTATTCCTAAATTTAAATCATTTTTTAGGAGAAAATAAGATATAAATATGGGGTGGGGAGGAACAAGTTGAAAACAGAAAGTTCAAATTCTGCAAAACGAAAATCTATAATGGGCTTCATTTTCATTTATGTGATTCAACCTCCTTCTCCAAGTTGCCAAGGACACAGGAGCACATATGCTTCTTTCCTTTTTCTCACCAGACACTCTGTATGAGTCTTGTGAGTAAATCTGATGAGCTGTGACAACACCAACCAGAATCTAAGGGCTTTGAAAGACTGTAAGGTCATAACAAGAGCTTAGAAAGGAAAACCTAAATAAATAGAGGAAAAAAGCCACATAGCCTGCTGAATTTCCTATCCCAGTAAGTTTACTGGTAGATTTTTCTACCATTAATAAACCTAATGTGAATTTTGCTGTTTCTGATCATGGAAGAAAAAGTACCCAATGTGCTCACCCCTATTATGAAACTAATGTAGGACCTTCACATGAAAGCTATATCCCAGTTATAACCTAAGAATAGGGAGAAAGGGGACAGGAAGGGGAGGGAGGGGAGGGAGGGGGGGAAGGAGGGGGATTAATGGGATTACACCTGCGGTGCATCTTACAAGGGTATATGTGAATCCTAGTAAATGTGGAATGTAAAGGTCTTAGCAAAATAACTAAGAAAATGCTACAAAAGCTATGTTAACTAATGTGATGAAAATGTGTCAAACGATCTATGAACCAAGTGTATGGTGCCCCACGATCATACTAATGTACACAGCTATGGTTTAATAAAAAAAAAAAATTGTTAAAAAGTCTTAAATTGAACTGTATTACTATTCTTGAAAAGAAATCAGTAAAGCAATTAACGTAATGTCAAATCAAGTTGTATATGAGGATGCCTCACTGTAATTTAAGATATATGTAACTAAATTCTTTAGTCATTAGTTACTTGAAAAACTTTTAAGTGTATGTCCTAAAATTTTTTTGGAAAAAGAATTATATATGCTCAGCACCTGTAGCACAGTAGTTATGGCGCCGGCCACATACACCAAAAGTTGGTAGGTTCGAACCTGGCCAGAACCAGCTAAACAACAACGACAACTGCAACCAAAAAAAGCCGGGCATTGTGGCAGGTGCCAGTAGTCCCAGCTACTTGGGAGGCTGAGGCAAGAGAATCACTTGAGCCCAAGAGTATGAGGTTGCTGTGAGCTGTGACACCACAGCACTCTACCAAGGGCAACATAGTGAAACTGTCTTTAAAAAAAAAAAAAAAGGAATTATATAAAGGTTAAAAAGAAATATTTGCAATGTATTTAAGAAATGTTCAAAATAAAAATACCAATGTTTTTAATTTATTAAATTCAATTAAGTTAGTATCATTTGTGCCTTTTGAAATTATTTAACTCTAAGACCCTTAAATCCTTTAATATTCAAGTCATTAAGTAATATTTCTAAAAGTAAGAAGACTATCAGTAACATTAAAAAGTAAATGACTAAAAAATTTTTACTTCTAACAAGACTGACACGTGCAATAAATAAAGTGCTTGATTAAATCAGGAAGGAACATGTTAAAAGAAAAATGGAAAATAACGATTAACAGGCAAATTACGTAGGAATGTTAATGGTTAAAATACATGGCATGGAAAGAAAAAAATGTAACCTCACCAGTAATCTAAGAAAAAAAAGTTTGAAAAATAATATTTTTTAAATTAGCAAAATATAACAAGAAAGAAAATTCCAATGGTTGGCCAGAGTAGGAAGAAAATACTTTCATCTGTATCTGAGGGTTGTAGAAACAGGTATATCTTTTTTTTTTGTAGAGACAAGAGTTTCACTGTACCATCCTCGGGTAGAGTGCCATGACTTCACATGGCTCACAGCAACCTCTAACTCTTCGGATTACTCGATTCTCTTGCCTCAGCCTCCCAAGCAGCTGGGAGTACAGGCGCCCGCCACAACACCTGGCTATTTTTTTTTTTTTGTAGAGACAGAGTCTCACTTTATGGCCCTCTGTAGAGTGCCGTGGCCTCACACAGCTCACAGCAACCTCCAACTCCTGGGCTTAAGCGATTCTCTTGCCTCAGCCTCCCGAGTAGCTGGGACTACAGGCGCCCGCCACAACGCCCGGCTATTTTTTGGTTGCAGTTTGGCTGGGGCTGGGTTTGAACCCGCCACCCTTGGTACATGGGGCCGGCGCCCTACCAACTGAGCCACAGGCGCCGCCCCACCCGGCTATTTTTTTGTTGCAATTTGGCCGGGGCTGGGTTTGAACCCGTCACCCTCGGCATATGGGGCCGGCGCCCTACTCACTGAGCCACAGGCACCGCCCAGGTATATCTTTTTGAAAGACCATTTATCAGCCTTAAAACTATACCCCTTACTCCAGCAAAGTTACTCTACAAAAACAGAGAAGTATGAAAAGGTACATGCATAAAAGTATTTATAATATCACCTAGTTGTGACTGAGAACATTGTATCATCTAGTTTAATAAAAGAAACATGCAAATATCATAAATACATAACAAAATAGATTTAACTAAATCATGGTATGGCCACATGATGAAATACAATGCAGAAATAAAAATCAATTTATAGACATTAATTGTACATGAAAATAGTCGCAACATATTATGAAAAAGTAGGCAAGAAAGTAGAATATGCATAATCCCTTTTTAAACTGAAATAATTTATTTTAAAGCACAAATATGATACACAAATACATTTATGTTAAAAAGAGCCACAGATAAAAGCAAAAGTTCTTATTACCACTTTCTTTACCACCTACCTCCTTTCCCAGAAATAATCAGTATTATATATCTGATGTACAGTACTCCAGATTTCTTATGTATTTATCTACATATTTCTTTTTTTTTTTTTTTTGTAGAGACAGAGTCTCACTTTATGGCCCTCAGTAGAGTGCCATGGCCTCACACAGCTCACAGCAACCTCCAACTCCTGGGCTTAAGCGATTCTCTTGCTCAGCCTCCCAAGTAGCTGGGACTACAGGCACCCGCCACAACGCCCGGCTATTTTTTGGTTTTGCAGTTTGGCCGGGGCCGGGTTTGAACCCGCCACCCTCGGTATATGGGGCCAGCGCCTTACCGACTGAGCCACAGGTGCCGCCCTTATCTACATATTTCTATAGGTATATATAGAAATACATACTTATATCCCGGCATGGTGGAACATGTCTGTGGTCCCAACTGCTTGGGAGGCTGAGGTGGAAGGATGGCCTGAGCCCAGGAGTTGAGACTAGTCTGGGCAACACAGCGAAATCCCATCATTAAAAAGAAAGGAAGAGAAAGAAGATAGAAGAGAAAGGAGGAAGAAAAAGGAGGAGGATGAAAGAGCAGGAGGAAGAAAGAGGAGGAGGAGGAAGGAAGAAGAGGGAAGAAAGAGACAGGAGGGAGAATGGGGAGAGAAGGAGAAAGGAAGGGAAGGGAGGAGGAGGAGGTGGGATGAGAGAGGAGGGGTAGGGAGGAGAAGGGAGGAGGAGGGATGAGAGAGGAGGGGAGGAGGAATGAGGGAGGAGGGGAGGAAGGAGCAGGAGGAGGAAGAGGAACAGGAAGGAAGATATTATGTTGTTTTGTGTATTATACTATATGTATTTGGGGGACTTACCCTTTTAATATGTCTTAGCTTTCCTTCTTAGTGTAACATCCTCATACTTCTAAATTATTCTATATTATGCTAAACACTAAAGGATAACTATAACATAATTTACTTCAACATTTCTCCATTGATTTGACCATGTATGCGTGTGGTTCTAAAGTTAAATGCGTAAGAGATTAAAAAAAGTAGTATGAAGCCAGATACCACAGTGTTTGTCACAGTTACCTCTGAAAGCATTCCTCAATTCTTTGCTTCAAGCATTTATTACTATCTAGAAGAAAAATTGTTATACTAAAAATTATAATAAAAAATTGAAAAACACTTTGCATTCAAGAATATATTGAATATGGTATTTTTATTTTATAGGTGCCATCTAAATTAATAATGTATTGGTTAAAGAAAGTGTTTTTTCTACTCAGGAAGAACATTTCCCTGTGTCTAAGTATAGTACTAACCACTATTAACCTATCCATAATTGATAAGCAATGATTGAAACAATGCAAAATAAATCACATGTGCAATGCCTGCTGGCGAAGGTCAATTAACAATTTTTAACCATACTTTCCCCCAATTCCAAAAGTTCTGTTGAGTTCTGGGAATCTTTACTAACAGACTGTGGTGCCAGTGGACACATCTTTGTTTTTACCCTAGCTGCTTCTAAATTCTACTTTTATGTGGTTTGAACTATTAGTACTCAATATTCAAAAGGCTATCAACAAAAGTGTTTTACCACTTCAAATTACTTCTGAGGTTTTAAATCCTTAATAGAGATAAACAGTTAAATATAAAATCAAACATTTAAAACTTCTCAAAAGAAAACTTATCATTATATGTGGTTTTGCCAAGATATCAAGATTCAATGAAACCCATACTAAGAAGTAGCAGAGTAAAACTGCAAAACTCCAAAAATGACACAAAAATATTAAAGTAGCTAGATTAAAAAACAGTCACAGGAGAAATAGGCTGACAACTGTATACTTAACATCAATAATGGAAACCAGAAGGCAAAAGAATGGTATCTTCAATGTCCTGAAAGAGAATAGCTCTCAACCTGAAAATCTACACCCACAAAAAATGTCTTTCACAGAGTTGAAATAATGACATATTCAAATGAACAACCAAGAAAAGAATACCAGTAGCAAAACCTTCAGTAAGGAATTTCTGAAGGATATCCATTTAACAGAAGAACATTAATCCCAAACGAAAGGTTTGAGATGCCAAAAAGGAATAAAGAGCAAAGACCATGTTAAATACGTGGGTAAACCTCAACAAATACTGACTATAAACAATAGCAACAATGGCGTATGGGGTTACAAAAACATATATAATGAAAACATACGCAACAGATAAATCACTTCAAGATAGCTAACTAGAGGTATCCAACACTTGCCTGTTCCACAAAGAACCAAACTAGCAAGCAGATAATCACTTCGAATGAGCATCCAAAAGAGCACTCAAATTCAACAAAGTGGTGACAGGGAACACCAGAGGCACAGAAGGAGAGGGAAGTGAACACAGCCAGCTCAGCTGGGACCTGAGAGAGGATCCCCAGTGCAGATAAAAAGTAAGTAAGAGATCCCCAGTGGTCCACTATTCTCACCATGACCTACTGCAGCACCACTCATGAGAGAACCCATTGTGGACCCAGAGAATAGCACAGAGACCTGCCTGGAGACCACATGATGGTCTAAGTACTAAACAGCTGCAGTTATCATGCCATTTTGAGAGTCCAGCTGCTACCACAATGATCCTGCTGTGGTGACCCCATATCCACATCCCTGGAACCTCATTAACATCCCCCACCCCATATCTACTAGGAGGGCTATCGGGGTGCAACAATAGTCAGACTCAGCAGAATGGCAAAGCCCCCAGCACTCTAGCACATACAGTATCCATCTTGTACCACAGAGAACTGGAGGTGCAGTACAGTGCACCAGGAAGGCTGCCCCCTGGGGCAATAGAAGCCAACATGTGTTCTCTAGAGCCTGAGAAGTGTTTATGTGGGAGGGCTAACCCAGACAGCAAACCTCCCCAGAAGAATAGCTATGCATATGCCCTGAGGACAGGCTCTAATACCACCCAATGTAGTTGCCACTGCTGCTGAGAGGGGTCTAAGAGTGCACCACAGGCAGCAACCCTGCCTCCCCTGGGAACAAGGCTGCCTGTGTGCACTTGCACATACCCTGGTTTACTCCATTGCTGTCACTTCAGCCACAGAGAACCAAAGCTTATGACCCCCTCCCCAAGAGCATGAGAACTCCCTGTTTGTGCCTGCAGCTCCCCCCAAGCAGCAGGGCCACAGTGCATGTGCTGGAACTCTGAGGTACCAGAGTGGTACAGTTGCTGGCTCTCCTCACTCACCAGTGCTACTGCTGCATCCACCTGAGCACTCTACCTAGAGTGTGGAGATCACCCTGCCCACCATGGCCAGTACCTAAGTGCATTGCCATGGAGCCTGAACACAGGTCCACTCAGCCTGGCACTATCACCCTAATGTATGAGTACAACTCCCAAAGACCTTGGGGGTTTCCCTGCCCTACTTAGTGACACTTGTGTACTCCTCCCAGGGGCCTGAGGACAGGCACACCTAGCCTGTCATTACAGCCATAGTTGGCACTCACCTGCATAAGCCATTGGCCTGCCCAGCTTGCTGCAGGTGTTGCTAACACCAACATGTGCTACTTCAGAGCCCAAGGATTATCTTGTAATTGCTACTGCCACTGCCTATGCCAAACATGCTACCCAGAGGACCAAGGATCCACCTATCTGCTCAGCCCACTGCTTCCACTGCCTGCACCTGAGCAAGCAAGCCATGTGGAAACCCGAGAATTGGCCAGGTTAGATCTGCTAACGCTGATGCCTGCATACATCGACATGGGCCCAAGAACAGGCATGCTCAGCCCACTGCTGCCATCAATGGGGCCTGAGGGCTGTCCCATCTGGCATCCCCATCCCAAGCAAAACCTTACCGCAGCCTTCAGTAACAATTGCAGCCTAAGCAACTCAGGAAATCACAAACACCACTGACAATGTTTACAGCTAAAGAAATCATCATGAAACTACACTACTACACACATCCAGAATCAAAGCTCAAGTGACCTACCCAAACACCACCATAGACACATCATCAGGAAAAAGTCTTCTCCTACAAAGGCCAATCCAAAAACTTAAAAGAAGCAGTTGTTACACCAGATGCACAGATATTAATGTAAGAGTACAAGAAACATGAAAAACAAGAATACATGACACCTCCAAAGAAATACAGTAATTGTCCAGCAACAGATTACAATGAAAAAGAAATTTATGACATGCCTGAAAAAAATTCAAGACAATGACATAAAAGCAGCTCAGTGAAATACAAGAGAATACAGATAAATAGCACAAAGAAATCAGAAAAACAATTGAAAATGTGAATAAGAAATTCACCAGAGAGATAGATGTATAAAGAAATTCTGGGGAGACAAGACGGCGGACTGAAGCCAACTTTCAACAGAGGCTCCCGTCCAGAAGGAGAGTTAAGGGACAGGAATTTAGTAAGTATCCTGGTGGATTTGAGCCACACCAAGAGAGAAGGTTGAAGAACGCACATCAACACCGCTGAGGCAAGCTGTGATCACAAGGACGCAAACAAAAGCAAAACTTCTGGATATTCTGAAGCCACACCCACTGTCTCCCTGGGCAACCAGAGGAGGCCACCAGTGAGCAAAGGATTTGCCTGACACTGCTCACACACCCGGGAAGCTTCCAGGGCAGGGCCGACACAGAGAGGTAATTGGACACAAACCTCCAGCAGCAAAGACATTTGAACTCAGAACAGCCTGTCTTCTGTAGGCGATTTTAGCAGAAACAGAGACAGAACCCCACAAAGTTGTCTGTTCTGTTTTGTTCGCAACATCAATCAGGGACGGGGCTAAACCTGAGTGAACACCTCCCTCCCACCACCTGCATCAAGCACTCAAAGATGTCAGGCCCCATCTCCTCCTGCTAGATAGCGGCAGACTGCAGGGGCCTGGCAGACTTCCTTGCAATTCAGGCAGGTGCAAACCCCTGGAGTATCTGTTCACTACAGGCAACTGGGTTAGCCATCTGCAGACATACCAGTGACTGGGTCCGACGGAGGGGCAAAGTGGGGAAAGAGACATCAACCTTCCCAGACTGATCTATTTGCTAGGTGGCTCCTCCTGACTCCACGCAGCACTGGAGTAAGCCATATCAGTGGAGTCACCAGACCCCTGTGATCCAGTTCCCAGAAACCTCTTGAACTCTCCCACCCGAGACAGGTGCCGATTGAGACAATCGATTTGGACCTTTTGAACTGAACTAATAGACTGAGGACTTTTCAGGCGGTGCCCTGGGTATGCTGTTGTAGGAAGGTTTGATTTTCCTTTTCCAACTGGTGCCAGAGGTGGGTGGGCGGGGTGACTTAATTGCTGGTTTTTCCACACAGCTGAGACTTCAAGCCAGAGTAAACGTTACAATAGGATGGAACAGAAACCAGCTGAAAACAAGACAGAACCACTTAGCCCCACCACACAAGACAGGGCCCCAGTTTCTCAGGCCACAACACTGTACGGGCCCTCTATAAAGAAATCAAAGGGAGTAAAATGACCATGGGGCGGAATCAGTGGAAAAACTCTGGTAACATGAATAACCAGAATAGATCAACCCCCCCCCCAAGAAAAGATACGGCAGATGTGATTGAAGATCCCATTCATAAACAACTGGCTGAGATGTCAGAAATCGAATTCAGAATTTGGATTGCAGACAAGATTAATAAAATGGAATTAGGAATTCGAGGAGAAATTCAAAAGTTGTCTCAAGAATTTAACAAATTTAAAGACAAAACCACCAAAGACTTAGACACACTGAAGCAAGAATTCACAGCCCTCAAAGATATGAAAAATACAGTAGAATCCCTCAGCAACAGAATGGAGCAAGCAGAAGAAAGAATTTCTGACATTGAAGATAAAGTCTTCGAATGCTCCCAATCTCTCAAAGAGGAAGAGAAATGGAGAGCAAAAATGGACTACTCACTCAGAGAACTCTCAGATAATTCGAAGAAAAGCAATATACGAATAATTGGGATTTCTGAGAATGATGAAGTGGCCTCGAAGGGCACAGAGGCTCTTCTGCATGAAATTATGAAAGAAAATTTTCCAGACATGCCTAGAGAATCTGAAATTCAGACAGCAGACAGCTTCAGAACCCCAGCACGATTCAACCCCAATAAGTCATCCCCCAGGCATATCATAATTAGCTTCACTAAAGTTAACATGAAAGAGAAGATTCTCAAAGCAGCCCAGCGAAAGAAAACTATTACGTACAAAGGAAAGAATATTAGAATAACTGCAGATCTCTCCGCTGAAACTTTTCAAGCCAGAAGAGTGTGGTCATCAACTTTTAATCTCCTAAAGCAAAATAACTTTCAACCCAGGATCTTGTATCCAGCTAAACTGAGTTTCATTTATGATGGAGAAATTAAATACTTCAATGACATTCATATGTTGAAAAAATTTGCCATAAGTAAACCAGCTCTTCAGGATGTTCTCAGACCTATCCTCCACAATGACCAACCCAATCCTATACCACAAAAGTAAACTCACTCAGAAACTTCGGATCAAACTCCAACTTCCACACTGGTGAAAGGATTAAAAATGTCCACTGGACCTTTGAAAAACTCGATACCCAAAATTCCACCAGACTTATCAATACTCTCCATCAATGTGAATGGCTTAAACTGTCCTCTAAAGAGGCATAGGTTAGCTGACTGGATACAAAAACTCAAGCCAGGTATTTGTTGCATACAAGAGTCACATCTCAACTTAAAAGACAAATACAGACTCAGGGTGAAAGGATGGTCATCCATATTTCAGGCAAATGGTAATCAGAAAAAAGCAGGTGTTGCAATTTTATTTGCAGATACAGTAGGCTTTAAACCATCAAAAGTAAGGAAGGACAAGAATGGTCACTTCATATTTGTTAAGGGTAATACTCAAGATGATGAGATCTCAATTATTAATATCTATGCACCCAACCAGAATGCACCTCAATTTATAAGAGAAACTCTGACACGAGTAACTTGATTTCCTCCAGCTCCATAATCGTCGGAGATTTCAACACTCCTTTGGCAGTATTGGATCGATCCTCCAGCAAGAAGCTGAGCAAAGAAATCTTAGATTTAAACCTAACCATCCAATATTTAGATTTAGCAGACATCTACAGAACATTTCATCCCAACAAAACTGAATACACATACTTCTCATCAGCCCATGGAACTTACTCCAAAATTGACCACATTTTAGGTCACAAGTCTAACCTCAGTAAATTTAAAGGAAAATACTAGGGACTCTACTACAAAACTCCTAGAAGTTATCAAGGAATACAGCGGCTTCTCAGGTTACAAAATCAACATCCATAAATCAGTAGCCTTTATATACACCAACAACAGTCAAGTTGAAAAAGCAGTCAAGGACTCTATCCCATTCACAGTAGTGCCAAAGAAGATGAAATATTTGGGAATTTACCTAACAAAAGACGTGAAAGATCTCTATAAAGAGAACTATGAAACTCTAAGAAAAGAAATAGCTGAAAATGTTAACAAATGGAAAAACATACCATGCTCATGGCTGGGAAGAATCAACATTATCAAAATGTCCATACTACCCAAAGCAATATATAATTTCAACGCACTCCCTATTAAAGCTCCACTGTCATATTTTAAAGATCTTGAAAAAACAATACTTCGTTTTATATGGAATCAGAAAAAACCTCGAATAGCCAAGACATTACTCAGAAATAAAAACAAAACAGGAGGAATCACACTACCAGACCTCAGACTTTACTACAAATCGATAGTGATCAAAACAGTATGGTACTGGCACAGAAACAGAGAAGTAGATGTCTGGAACAGAATAGAGAACCAAGAGATGAATCCAGCTACTTACCGCTATTTGATCTTTGACAAGCCAATTAAAAACATTCAGTGGGGAAAAGATTCCCTATTTAACCTATTCCCTATTTCACCTATGGTGCTGGGTGAACTGGCTGGCAACCTGCAGAAGACTGAAATTGGACCCACACCTTTCACCATTAACTAAGATAGACTCTCATTGGATTAAAGATTTAAACTTAAGACATGAAACTATAAAAATACTAGAGGAGAGTGCAGGGAAAACCCTTGAAGAAATTGGTCTGGGCGAGTATTTTATGAGGAGAACCCCCTAGGCAATTGAAGCAGCTTCAAAAATATACTACTGGGACTTGATCAAACTAAAAAGCTTCTGCACAGCCAAGAACACAGTAAGTAAAGCAAACAAACAGCCCTCAGAATGGGAGAAGATATTTGCAGGGTATATCTCTGACAAAGGTTTAATAACCAGAATCCACAGAGAACTCAAACGCATCAGCAAGAAAAAAACAAGGGATCCCATTGCAGGCTGGGCAAGGGATTTGAAGAGAAACTTCTCTGAAGAAGACAGGCACACGGCCTTCAGACATATGAAAAAATGCTCATCATCTTTAATCATCAGAGAAATGCAAATCAAAACTACTTTGAGATATCATCTAACTCCAGGGAGACTAGCCTATATCACAAAATCTCAAGACCAGAGATGTTGGCATGGATGTAGAGAAAAGGGAACACTTCTGCACTGCTGGTGGGAATGCAAATTAATACATTCCTTTTGGAAAGAGATATGGAGAACACTCAGATCTAAAAATAGATCTGCCATTCAATCCTGTAATTCCTCTGCTGGGCAGAGGACCAAAAATCACAACATAACAAAGATATTTGTACCAGAATGTTTATTGCAGCCCAATTCATAATTGCTAAGTCATGGAAAAAGCACAAGTGCCCATCAATCCACGAATGGATCAATAAATTGTGGTATATGTACACCATGGAATATTATGCAGCCTTAAAGAAAGATGGAGACCTTACCTCTTTCATGTTTACATGGATGGAGCTGGAACATATTCTTCTTAGCAAAATATCTCAAGAATGGAAGAAAAAGTACCCAATGTACTCAGCCCTACTATGAAACTAAGTTGGGGCTCTCACATGAAAGCTATAACCCAGTTACAACCTAACAATAGGGGGAAGTGGGAAAGGTAGGGGAGGGAGGGGGGTGGCGGGTAGAGGGAGGAGGATCGGTGGGATCATACCTGTGGTGCATCTTACAGGGGTATTTGTGAAACTTGGTAAATGTAGAATGTAAATGTTTTGGCACAGTAACTGAGATAATGCCAGGAAGGTTATGTTAACCATTGTGATGAAAATGTGTCAAATGGTCTATGAAGCAAATGTATGATGCCCCATGATCATATCAATGTATACAGTTATGATTTAATAAAAAAAAAAAAGAAAAAAAAGAAATTCTGGAATTGAAGATTTCAATAAACAAAGTAAAAAATCTTCTGCGAGTTCTAACAATAGGCTAGAAGCAGCAAAAGAAAGAATTTCAGAACTTGAACACAAGTCTTTTGAAAATAGTCATACAAAAAGGAGGAAAAAGAAAAAAGTGAACAAAGCCTACATTGACATGTGGGATATTATAAGGCAAACAAATATATGAATTTTGAAAGCAGCTTAATTCACAATTGCCAAGAAATGAAATCAACTCAAGTGCCCATCAACTCATGAATGGATTAATAAACTGTGGTATATGTATACCATGGAATACTATTCAGCCATAAAAATGATGAAGACTTTATATCTTTTGTATTAAACTGAATGAGCTGAAGAATATTTATCTAATAAAGTATCACAAGAATGGAAAATTAAATATCCAAAGTATTCACACTAATATGAAACCAATACATAAACAACTACACCCCCACGTGAGAAACACAATTAAATTCAAGCAGGGGGGAGAAAAGAGGAGAAGGGTTGAGGATTGGTAAACTCTCAATGGGCACAAAGTAAGGATATACACAACGCCTAGATGAAGGGCTTAACTACAACTTGAACTATACCTAACAAATGCAAATAATATAATCTAAACATTTGAACCCTCATATTAATTAAAAATTTAAAAAATAAAATACTAAAAAAATCAGTTGAATTCAAAATAAAGAAAAATACAATAAAAAAATGAACTGACTATCCCAGAATGTGAAGAGAAGCCCAAAGGCATAAAGCCTTGTTTAATGAAATAATAGCTCAAAAACTTTCCAAATCAAGAGATTTAGATATCCAGATACAGGAAGCTCAGCAATCACCAGGAAAATACAAAAAATACAAAAATAGTCAAACTGTCAAAAGTCAGAGAGATTTCTAAAAGCAGCAAGAGAAAAGCATCAGTCACACTTAAGAGAACCCTCATTAGACTAATAAGCAAGTTTCTTTACAGGCCAGGAAAGAATGAGATATATTCGAAATGCTAAAAGAAAAACAAAAACCTAATGGCGAAGAATACTATATTACTTCCATTTTACATCTTTTTGTGACGCTTTCCTTTACCCAACCACCTTTCCCTCCAACCCAGACTGGAATGTTTTGGGTCAACTCCATATCTAGGATACATCTATATTTTGGCATTCCTAATTCTGTATCCTTTAAAAAACAAAACAAAACAAAACAAAATCTATCCTTCCAATTCATCTCTCTTCCACTAAAAGGTAAACTTCTTCAGGGTAGAGACTATGCTTTTTTTTTAATCTTAGCATCATAAGCACACAGATCTATATCATACTAAATTTTATAACATTAACTATTAATATTAACTTCCTAGAATTATGGCAGCAGGAAACTGGTTATATAAGTACCTCATAAAAAGTTTATGTAGTATTGCATTATAACAGGATCTGTTAAAGTCCCAAATCACAGAATATTCTAACAGCAGTTACAAGAATAATATAGCTATAAGCTCTTACCTTGCCAGTCTTCCTCTACACACCTCCCTTAACTTATTTTCTGTATCTTTTCCTTTTTCCTCATTAAAATAAATACATTCAATGGGATAAATTTTAAGTATGTTTACATTCTATCCCACTAATAAGTTTATATTAAAAAGGCCTCTTTGCCTACTTGCCCTAACAATGGAGGCGCATTCGCTGTCTATGGCAAATGTATCCTGCTTTGTAAACTTTCTTACTCTGTAAACCTATCATTCTCTTCCTTAATGAACTTAGTTCCATGCTTGCCTTAAAAAAAAAAAAGTTTATATTAAACATAGGCCAATGACCGAGTTCTGTGCTTGAAACCCCACTTAAGTCTCAGCAGTTATTCCATCATAAAAGATCAAGTTAGGCATATCTAAGCCCCTGGAAGTCACCAAGGAGCTTCAACATTTTGATCACTTTTCTTAAAATAAAATACCTGGATGATCACAATATTCAACTTAGGAAACAATGCTATAACTAATAAACACTACCATAACTAAAGTAACATACTAATCTACAATGGCATCTATACAGTTAAAAGTTTTCATTGACATGTAAATTTTACTTAAGACTACTGAAGTATCAATTTAAGAATAGGAACAAAATCATATAAAACGTGTTTATAACAGTTTTTATGCCAACCTTTTAAAAATATCTTTGGGATATGAACAATGGAACATCACATGTAATTTTTAATTGAATATAACTATAAAGGTTAGTTATTGTGCCCCCATCCAACAATGTTGACAGCAACAAGGCTTCAATGGTCCAAATGTGACTTTTAGCTTTGCCCATGTTCTTCAGTACAGGGGTGCCCCTCAAGAATTCTGATCATGAGATTCCTTTACCTCCAAGTCTGGAGTCTGGATAGTACTTCTCCTGGTCTGCCTGCCCCTTGAGTTGGGCACGAAGCCCTAATGTCACCAATATAACCACAATGCCACCAGCAGCAATTACATTTAACTTCAATAAAATAAAAACACATGTAGTTAATTATCTTACCATTAGTTCCTGGTGGTTGCAATACATCTCCTGTCAGGTTGCACCACCCAACTGGGAAAATATCTCGAGAATAATATTTGCACCAATAATCAAAAGCTCCACTCCAGCCATCGAATGTAATATGAACTTCATCTCCTCTAACATTTCCAATAGTTGCAGGGCAGATCAAACAAGGATTCTTTTTGTCTACAGCTTCGAGTTTCATCCCCACTTTAAAATTATTTAGGGGTGGCATTGGTGGTTCCTACCAAAACATTTAAAAAAATTCATTGTTAAGACATGTTAAGAACCATTTGTTCAAGTGTATTCTCTTACAATCCTTGGCGATAAAAAATTAAGCTCTATGTTTAATTATCAATTAATGTAAGAAGAAAAATAGTTCTCGCAAATCTGAAACTCTGCTTTCCAACATCTGCTTTTTTATTCTGGAGCAGATCCAAGAACCTGGAAAGAAACAAAACCAGCCTGATAGTCTGATTCATTCATCCATTCATTCAAGAAACATGTATTATCTACCAGGACCAGGAATGTAAGATTCAATAGTGAAGAAAAATACCAAAGATCCCTGTTCTGGTGGAACTTACATTCTAGGGGTGGTGGTAATGGTTGGGGGAAGAGCAATGAACAAGAAATTTTAGAAGAGACAGTGAGACAAAGCTAATAAATATAGGATATGTTAAAAGGCAAGAAGTCCAAAGAAAATGAAGAACAGAAGATAATATCCAGAATTATTTTAAAAGTATTCCTTATGTATAAAAAGTTAAGGCATGTAAATGCTAACGGGATTCTTAGAGAGTCTAAGTGCTATGGTTAAAAGCAATCAACATCTTTTCTTTCAATCTGATTTTCATCCTGTAACAGCAACCTGGCCACCCACACCAAAAGCCTAGAAATACAGTCATAAATCAGTGGCTTGAAATCTTATTGAACATTAGAATCACCACCAGCAATACTGCCTCGGTTTCTGCACATTTTAATTCCCCCAGGTGATTGTAATGATACTGAGAGTCACTGCCCTAGACTCATCCCTCTCACCCCAAATTTAATCAAAAACTACCATCTGCCTATCAGAGGTAGATTTTAAACGTAGGCAGTCTGTCTTGGACCCCCTTCCTTGGAACACCTTTACCCCATCAACTGCCTGGCCAACTCTAAATCACCCAGTTTAAAGCCCAGCTCTCCCGGCCTCTTTGAATGCTTCCCTGACCAACCCCAACCCACTTCTGGGCCTACTTCAAATATAGCCACTCTAGAAATTGGGATACCACTCTTGAAATGCGCTCACTCCAACATTTTATTCATATTGTTATTTCTAGAACAGTACCAAACATCAAGCATTTTTTCTTTAGGTTTTTTTTTTTTTTTGTAGAGACAGAGTCTCACTTTATGGCCCTCGGTAGAGTGCCGTGGCCTCACACAGCTCACAGCAACCTCCAACTCCTGGGCTTCAGCGATTCTCTTGCCTCAGCCTCCCGAGTAGCTGGGACTACAGGCGCCCGCCACAACGCCCGACTATTTTTTGGTTGCAGTTTGGCCAGGGCCGGGTTTGAACCCGTCACCTGGGTATATGGGGCCGGGGCCCTACCGACTGAGCCACAGGCGCCGCCCAGCATTTTTTCTTTAAATGAAAGAACTAAAAAATCACCTGAGAACAGTAACAAGTTCTCAATTCTTTTACCAAAACAATCAAAAAAGTATACCTGGTAGGTTGGTCCCTTTTTCTTTTTTTCCCCTTTTTTGAGACAGAGTCTCACTCGCCCTGAGTAGAGTGCCATGGCATCAGACCGGCTTATAGCAACCACAAACTCTTGGACTCAAGCGATCCTCTTACCTCAGCCTCCAGAGTAGCTCGGACTACAGGCACCCGGCAAAACACTCAGTTCATTTTTTTCTATTTTTAGTAAAGACGGAGTTTCACTCTTGCTCAGGCTGGTCTGGAACTCCTGAGCTCAAGCAATTCACCTGCCTCAGCCTCCCAGAGTGCTAGGATTATAAGCCGTCAGCCTGTGTGCCTGGCCTGGTTCCTTTTTCAAATGCCCCCTTAGGATGATGAGATGGGTTTTAAGGGGGCATTAGAAAAAGTCATCCTGTACTTTATATCCTTACAATCTGAAAGTTCCTTAATTATTAGCTTTCTCTAATTATATATTCTTAATCTGATTCTTAAAAACTATCCTTAAAGTTGTCAGGTCAAAAGTTAGCTAGAGAAACTTCTCTGAAGAAGACAGGCGCACGGCCTTCAGACATATGAAAAAATGTTCATCATCTTTAATCATCAGAGAAATGCAAATCAAAACTACTTTGAGATATCATCTAACTCCAGTGAGACTAGCCTACATCACAAAATCCCAAGACCAGAGATGTTGGCGTGGATGTGGAGAAAAGGGGACACTTTTGCACTGCTGGTAGGAATGCAAATTAATACATTCCTTTTGGAAAGAGATATGGAGAACACTTAGAGATCTAAAAATAGATCTGCCATTCAATCCTGTAATCCCTCTACTGGGCATATACCCAGAAGACCAAAAATCACATCATAACAAAGATATGTGTAACAGAATATTTATTGCAGCCCTATTCATAATTGCTAAGTCATGGAAAAAGCCCAAGGGCCCATCGATCCACAAATGGATTAATAAATTGTGGTATATGTACACCATGGAATATTATGCAGCCTTAAAAAAGATGGAGACTTCACCTCTTTCATGTTTACATGGATGGAGCTGAACATATTCTTCTTAGTAAAGTGTCTCAAGAATGGAAGGAAAAGTACCCAATGTACTCACCCTTATTATGAAACTAATGTAGGACCTCCACATGAAAGCTATATCCCAGTTACAACCTAAGAATAGGGAGAAGGGGGAAAGGGAGGTGGAGGGAGGGGGATTAATAGGATTACACCTGCGGTGCATCTTACAAGGGTATATGTGAATCCTAGTAAATGTGGAATGTAAAGGTCTTAGCAAAATAACCAAGAAAATGCCACGAAAGCTATGTTAACTAGTGTGATGAAAATGTGTCAAACAGTCTATGAACCAAGTGTATGGTGCCCCACGATCATACTAATGTACACAGCTATGATTTAATAAAAAAAAGTTAGCTTGATCAAAGATCAAAGTATTTGATGAATACAGAGCTACATGAAGGAGCTAAAGGTCAACTGTCACTGCACATGAGAGAAAGGGGAAGGACTTAACAAATAACCATGGAGGTTGACTAATCTGTCCTGGACATTCACAGGATGCAGAAAACATTCAAGGCACACATAAGGATCCCAGGACCTTACACTGTCATATAACAGATTAAACTAAGTTCAAATGACAATATATATTTTCTGCTACAAAACAAAATTAAAAGATGAGAATGAGCAAAAAGAAATAGAATTTTAAGATTGATCTACATAACCTAAAAGATATCCCAATGTGACTAATGTTGTCAACACTACTATTAGCTGGCAAGTGACAAAAACCAGAAAATGATTAGACAAAATGAAATTTATTCTCTGAAGATTTTCATACTGTTTATTAATTCTTTGAAATTTCACCAATATTCTATCAACTTTATATAGATTAGTAAAGCCATATAAATAAATATGAACATAGCTCTGAAAACTAATTTTTATTTAAAAAAAAAAAAAATCAAAGGAACTACTATTTTTTTCTCCAAACACAGTAAATGAAGGGGGTTTATCTCAAAACAAGCTACCTTGGCTGGGCATCCGTAGCTCAGTGGTTAGGGCGCCGGCCACATGCTCCAGGGCTGGTGGGTTGGAACCCAGCCCAGGCCTGCTAAACAAACAAACAAACAAACAAAGAAAGCCGGGCGTTGTGGCAGGCGCCTGTAGTCCCAGCTATTAGGGAGGCTGCGGCAAGAGAATCACTTAAGCCCAAGAGTGTGAGGTTGCTGTGAGCTATGACACCACAGCACTCTACCGAGGGTGACAAATTGAAGCTCTGTCTCAATTAAAAAAACAAACATCCTTCGTATTAACCTGGATGGAAGTGGAAGACATTATTCTTAGTAAAGCATCACAAGAATGGAGAAGCATGAATCCTATGTACTCAATCTTGATATGAGGACAATTAATGACAATTAAGGTTATGGGGGGGGAAGCAGAAAGAGAGAGGGAGGGAGGGGGGTGGGGCCTTAGTGTGTGTCACACTTTATGGGGGCAAGACATGATTGCAAGAGGGACTTTACCTAACAATTGCAATCAGTGTAACTGGCTTATTGTACCCTCAATGAATCCCCAACAATAAAAAAAAAAGAAAAAAAAACAAACAAACAAACAAACAAACAAACAAACACACAAGCTACCTTCAGATTTAGATAACTGGCAAAATGGTTCCCTCTGCTGTCCACAAAAGGTTATAACAAAGTTGCTTTTTTTTTTTTTTTTATTGTTGGGGATTCATTGAGGGTACAATAAGCCAGGTTACACTGATTGCAATTGTTAGGCAAGTCCCTCTTGCAATCATGTCTTGCCCCCATAAAGTGTGACACACACCAAGGCCCCACCCCCTCCCTCCTTCCCATAACCTTAATTGTCATTAATTGTCCTCATATCAAAATTGAGTACATAGGATTCATGCTTCTCCATTCTTGTGATGCTTTACTAAGAATAATGTCTTCCACTTCCATCCAGGTTAATACGAAGGATGTAAAGTCTCCATTTTTTTTAATAGCTGAATAGTATTCCATGGTATACATATACCACAGCTTGTTAATTGATTCCTGGGTTGGTGGGCATTTAGGCTGTTTCCACATTTTGGCGATTATAAATTGAGCTGCAATAAACAGTCTAGTACAAGTGTCCTTATGATAAAAGGATTTTTTTTCCTCCTGGGTAGATGCCCAGTAATGGGATTGCAGGTTCAAATGGGAGGTCTAGCTTGATATATTTTTTAATTTTTTCATATGTAGTATTTGTACATATTTTGGGGGTACATGTGATATTTTGATACATGTATACAATGTGTAATTACCAAATTAGGGTAACTAGGATATCAATCACCTCAACCATTTCTTTGTGTTGGGAACATTACAATTCTTCAAGCTATATTGAAATAAACAATATAGTATTGTTACATATAACTTCTCTATTGTACTATTGAATACTAGCACTTATTGTATTTTTATACTTGGTAACCAACTTCTCCTTACCTAGACTCTGATAACCACCATTTTACTGTCTATCTCCATGAAATCCACTTTTTAGCTCCCACACAGGAGTGACAACATGTTATATTTGTCTTTCTATGTCTGGTTGATTTCACTGACCTTCTTCCAAAAGCAAAGGAAACAATCAACAAAGTGAAAAGACAAAGAATGGAATAAAATATTTGCTAAGTATCAATTTGATATGGAACTAATAACCAGAATATACAAGGAACTCAACAGCAAAAAAATAATAATAATCTGATTTAAAAATGGACAAAAGATCTGAATAGACATTTCTCAAAAGACAACATACAAATCGCCAATAGGCATATGAAAAAAATGCTCAAATATCATTAATCACTCTAATGATATGCCTTTCTAAGGGAAAGGTAAACCAAAACCACAATGAGATACTGTCATATCCCAGTTAGAATGGCTACTCTCAAACAGAAAAATAACAAATTCAGGCCAGGATGTGGATAAAGGGGAACACCTGTACACTCTTGGTAGTACTGTTAATTAGTAAAGCCATTATGGAAAAAAGTATGGAGGTTCCTCAAAAAACTAAAAATAGAACTACTATATGATCCAGCAATCCCACTGCTAGGTATACATCCAAAAGAAAGGAAGTCAGTATATACTGAAAAGATACCTGCACTCCTATGTTTACTGGAGAACTATCACAATAGCCAAAACATGGAATCAACCCGTGTCTGTCAACAGATGAATGGATAAAGAAAATGTGGTATATACACACAATGGAATATTATTCAGCCATTAAAAAAAATCCTTCATTTCATTTGCAGCAACATGAAAGAAACTGGAGATTATGTTAAGCGAAATGGGTTTTTAAAGAATTTGAGTTTGTCATCATCAGTTCGTGAATAACTTCCTAAACACAAAGATAAAATTTGCAAAACCAATAGCTAAAATAATCATGGTATCTTTCTCTTTTCTCTTACTATTGTGACAAAAATGGTTCTATTCTAGAAGGTAACTAGTCAAGAATGCCTTTTTTTTTATCCTCCCCCTTCCAATAAAAAAAAGAGAGACAAGATTCTTACTATGTTACCCAAGCTGGACTTAACACTCCTGGGACTCCTAGGCTCAAATGATCCACCTGCCTCAAATTCCCAAGCAGCTGGGACTACAGGCATGTGACACCATGCCCAGCTTTTAACTTTTCTTTATTTTATTTTATTTTTTTTTTGAGACAGTGTCTCACTATGTCACCCTCGGTAGAGTGCTATGGCATCACAGCTCACAGCAACCTCAAACTCTTGGGCTTAAGAATTCTCTTGCCTGAGCCTCCCCAGTAGCTGGGACTACAGGCGCCCACCACAATGCCCAGCTTTCTGTTGTTGCAGTTGTCATTGTTGTTTTAGCTGGCCCAGGCTGGGTTCAAACCAGTCAGCCTGGGTGTATGTGGCTGGCACCCTACCCACTGAGCTACAGGCGCCACCCTTAACTTCCCTTCTTGATTACCTACAATGTGGTTCTCCTTAAAGGCTATTTCTTTCCATATCCTACCAACTCTGAAGCCAGTTTCAACATTCTCTGCATTACTCTTCTACTATTACTATTCTTACTCTTGAAGCCTTCATGGTTCTCTCTCTTCCTTCAGATCTTCACTCAATGGCACCTTCTCAGTGAGACTCTCCTAGCCAACCCATCTAGTATGGTATAAATAACTATTAAATATAATGCATACACTTTATTTATTTAGCATGTTTTATTAAGCATTTTCTCAACTAGAAGGTAAGCTCCATAAGGAGAGGAGATTTTTATACTTTGTTTACTTTTATATTCACAAAGTCTACTGACCACAAACTGCTATATGTATCACCAACTTTTACCTTCTCAATCAACTACATCCTTGACTTAATCAAGAATTCTATTCCTTTAACTTTCATTATTCCTTTACAAATATTTACTGAGTATCTACTACATGCCAGACACTATTGGAAGTTCTTGGGGTATATTAATTAGCAAAACAGACAAAATCCCACCCTTACAGTACTTACGTGCTAATGAGAAGAGACAAATGACAAAGTATTTTTTTAAAATAAAACATATACAATGTTAGAAATAAATGCTATGCAAAAACAGAGAGTAAAGCACAATAAGGAAGATCCAGAGAGCAATGTAGAGAAAGAGGTTATGCAATTTTAAATAGGTGAATTAAAACAAGTCTCACATGGAAGAAATTCATACGGTGATTCTCTAACCCCTGGCACCTCAAAATGTGACTGTATTTGGACATAGGGTCTTTAAAAAAGTAATTAGGTTAAAATGAGGTCATTTGGGTGGGCCCTAATGCAATATAAGTGATATCCTTATAAAAAGGAGGAAATGAGAACACAGACTCACAGACCATGTGAAAACACAGGGAGTAGATGGCCATCTACAAACCAAGGAGAGAGGCCTCAAAAGAAACCAACCCTGCTGACACCTTAACCTCAGATTTCTAGTCTCTATAACTGTAAGAAAATAAATTTCCACTGTTTAAGCTACTATTATGGACTGAATTGTGTCCTCCAAAAATTCTTTTTTTTTTTTTTTTTTTGTGGTTATTGGCCGGGGCTAGGTTTGAACCCGCCACCTCCGGCATATGGGACCGGCGCCCTACTCCTTGAGCCACAGGCGCCACCCTCCTCCAAAAATTCTTATGTTGAAGCACTAACTTCCAATGTGTATTTGGAAATAGGACCTTTAAGGAATAAAGGTTAACTGAGGCCATAAGGGTAGGGACCCAATCCAACAGGACTGGAGTCCTTATAAGAAAAGGAAAGAAAACCAGGGATGTGCATAGACACAGAAAAGACCATTTGCATGCCAAGGAAAGAGGCTTCACCAGAAACCAACCCAGACGGCATCTTGATCTTGAACTTCTAGCCTCCAGAACCATGATAAAATAAATCTCTCGTTTGCCACTCAGTCTGTGGTACTTTGTTATGGCAACTCTAGAAAACTAATACGTTTGTCAATTTTAAAAGCATTTCTGCTTTTCCATGTCAGAGACAACAAAGCATTTAAGCATCCCCACTAAAATAGTAGAATCATGGCCCAGCTGATAGAAGCTTTCTATAACATCTTTCTTACCTGCTTGAAGAATGCTGGAGGTGCCCTTTCAGATCCATTTAGTGTTCGTAGAAGAAACATTGGCCAAGATGATGCATTCATTTGGTACCCTATTTCATAAAATAAATTAGATACCATGAAAAAGCTACCCTGAAATACTATAGCAAGTTGATATTAAAAAAAGAGGTTTTAGTCACCATTCTTCTCAAGAGAACGACTTTCTTTTCTTTCTTTTTTTTTAAACAGATCCTCATTTTGTCACCCTCGGTAGACTTCTGTGGTTTCACAGCTCATAGCAACCTCAAACTCTTGGGCTTAAGTGATTCTCTTGCCTCAGCCTCCCAAGTAACTGGGACTACAGGCACCCACCACAACACCCTACTATTTTTAAAGGCAGTGTCTCACTCTTGCTCCAGGCTGGTCTTAAACCTGTGAGCTCAGGCAATCCACCTGCCTCAGCTTCCCAGAGTGCTAGGATTACAGGCGTGAGCCACTGTGCCCAGCTGAGAGAACGACTTTCTTATCTAAGAACTTGAGACATGGGTAAGAAAAACAGAGGCACCTTCCTCCTATTGCTACTGTCCCCACTGTACTGTCTGGCAACAATGCTACAGTGGGCTGGAAACTCTCATTTTAAGACAATCCACTGGCTAGGATTCACTAACAAATATATGTATGTTGGGAATGGGCTAATATACTATGGGTGATCCAAACCAGAGTGCAGAAGAGCTTCCATCCCACCGTAAGTAGGGGCAAAGGCTGCAAGACAGTTTTCTGTCAAACTCAGCAAATGTACACATTTCACTATTGTGCATTTCACTGTAAGTTTACCTCAAAAGACAAAAACTATGAATACTCAATTCTAATTAATGATATACATGCTAAAGTATTTATAGAGTAAGAATACTTATGTCAATAACTTACTTTGAAACTCATTTAAAATTAAGATGGATTGAGGAATTGATAGAAGGGCAGATAGATGGATAGAGAAGTGATAAAGCAAGTATAGTAAAATGATAATACTAGAATCCAGATACTACGTATGTGGGTATTCACTGCAAAATTCTTTCACCTTTTTTATATGAGATTTTCCATAAATGTTAGGAGGAAGATAGCTTTCACTTTAGCAATCTTCATACATACTAAATATGATATTTTAGAATTTGTATTAGATGCTATCAAAATACACTCAACAGGTATCTTTTTAGAAATCTCTCCAATTAATGATATCACTGCATCTGACACATGCAACAGGGGCATCTGCTAGTTTTATTCCTTCATGGGGGCAATCTGTTTCATGCAACACCTGCCTTAATGCCAGAATTGGAGAGAACTTGGCATATATCAAGATAGATTCATGCATTAAGATAGGAAGGTACATGAATCACTGGCAATGGGTACATATTTTTCCCTTTTCTCCATCAATAGGACAAAACATGCAAATAGGGTAAGATAAAAAGCCACCCTCTAATAATCCTATACCAAAACTACCTTTAATCTGACTAAACAATTGCTGCAAGAAAAAAAAAAAAAACAGGGGTGGGGGTGATTTATTACATATTCTCTTATAATAAATCAAAATTATTATTTGTATCTAGTTTTCTATTATTCATTAGCTATCTCCAACATTCTCTATAGAATATTGCATAAGAATCATTCTCTGGTCCGTATGCCTTTCTATTAACCTCCACTCTTCTCCTGTTCCATTATGCACAAAGATTTTTCTGAACATAACATTTTTCTTAATTCCAAAATTGCTTGAAGTTAAATATAGATTAAAAGACCAAAAATAGATTAAGGTACCTATATAAAAAGTCCAAAAACAGAAAAAATTAATCTCTAATATTAGGAAGTCTAGATGGTATTGCCTTTGGGAAGGGAGAAGTTATGGCTGGGTATCAGCAGAAGTGGGCCTTCAAGGGTGGATAATATTCTATTTCATGATTTGAGTGGTAGTTATACAGGTATTCATTTATAAGCCATACACTTATGATTTGTATGTTAAAAGCCATACACTTTTTAGTTTGTATGTTAAAACTTTAAAAAATATTTTAAATACAGATAGTCCCCAAGTTATAAACACTGAACTGACATATGATTCACACTTATGAAAGGAGGCTAATAGGTAAATGTACCTGTTCCAACTAACATACAAATTCAACTTAACAATAAACCTATGTAACCTATCTCATTTGTAACCTGGGGTCCGCCTGTAAAAGAATTTAATGTTTAAATAAATACATCTTTTTTTTTTTTTTTGAGACAGAGTCTCACTATATTGCCCTGAGTAGAGTGCCATGGCATCACAGTTCACAGCAACCTCCAACTCTTGGGTTTAAATGATTCTCTTGCCTCAGTCTCCCAAGTAGTTGGGACTATAGGCGCCTGCCACAATGCCCAGCTATTTTCTTGTTGCAGTTGTCACTGTTGTTTAGCTGGCCCGGACCGGCCTAGAATCCACCAGCCTCAGTGCATGTGGCTGGCACCATAACCACTGTGCTACAGGCGCCAAGCCAAATAAATAAAACTTTTAAAAAGGAAAAATAAAAAGTTGTATTATATTAAAATGGAAATTAAGTTATTTAAAAGCACCTAAAAAGCAAATTAGTGCCAATTGTATATTTTTACATACAGGGTGGACATAAAGTTCATGTGAAACTTAAATAGTAAACTAATTTAAATTGCACACACTTTATGTCCGCCCTGTATATTGCCAAAATAATCAGCATGTACTGCTATGCATTTTCTATGTTTTTAACTAAAACAAACTCTAAAAAGTTTAAAAAGAATCATAAATCTAGTTATGTATTTGAATGCCGCCAATTACAATAGCTGGATTTTCTTTAAAACAAAGTGCAAAAACATATAATCATATTGCAGAGAAATAAAATCCAAACAGGGAGGCACTAAGCCTCAGGTTTGCACTTATATCTCATACATAATTCTTTAGAATTTAAGAAATAGTATGAACAAGGCAAAAATGCAGATGATATGAAGAAAGAAAAGGCAAAAAGCAAATAAAAACCAAAATCCACCGTTCACACAAAAGGTAGAATAGTGATCAAATTAAATCATTTTCTTCTACAGCATATCATGGTACATTTAAATTTTATAAAGAAAAATTTTGCCCAAATTTAGAGTCACACCCTTTTTACCTTTTAAAAACTTGGCCAAAATTAAGTGTTACATATTTTGTACTCTAAAACCTGTGCTATAAGTTCCATCTTCTTCTCTTCAAAGACCTAAAGGCACTGACTCCTACACACTCACTCCAGTTCTTCACTGTAGGGAGGATGAAATTCCCATGTTTGAAAATGGAACCTGAATGTGGAATCATACCCTTCCCCTATGCTCACCCTCATACCAAAACTGCTGAATGGCTTAGTGGACAGTATCGAGAGAGAACGTGATTTATACCAAATACTACAGAATTCTTCCCCCAGTAGAATTTCTGAATCTGTATATATGATCTAGTAGAGATGCTTCTGCCATTACAAGTTTGAAGACTTAGCATAAGTCGTTGCCCTGGCTGGGGAACTTTCAGCATACATAATGCAAAACTCCACAACAGATGGTACTGAGTTCCTCACTGAATCATACATTCTCCACACTAACCATCTATTTGCAAGAATGCCTAAGAAAAGAGATTTTTAAAGGCCACTTAAAAGTGTTTCTATTGAATATTGAAGAATATGTTATTTTAAAAACTGTTTCTATTCTTACCCAGTGGAGGTTGAAGTAAGTCTCCTTCCTTTTCACATGTCCCAACAGGTTGTATATCTGGGGAATCCACAAGTCTCCAAAAATCATTTTTGTTGTCACTACCATCGAGCCGTAAACGCAGTCTGGCTCCAGTAATTCCAATAACTGTAGCAATACATACTGAAGTCATATTGCGAGGGTCATGTGCTTCCAATTTCATGCCGACTTTGAAGTCATTAGTTGGTGGAATCTTAGACTATATATAAAGAAAATTTTGTTAAAATGCAGCAACTATGGGAGAAAAACACATGGTCAATTATGTTACCAGGATACGTGAGGAACACTTTAAGTAACAGTCACAGCAGACTGACAAGTTTAGGTCAGAGCTATAAGGATCAAGAAAAAGATCTCCAAATTCTCTCCTTGGCTTGACAATGTAGCATAAAAAATACTGCCCGCTGCTGGTCTCATTCATCTGTCCACTTCCTGGCAACCCAAATACAGGTTCTAAAATGTATCCTAAGTGGCTTTCTAAAGTAAGAACATGATTAGGCCATTCCCCTTGTCAACCAGCAGCTCACCATTGCCAATAGTCCAACTACAGTTGAAAAGCCCCCACATCTTTAACATCATTTCCACATTATTGCCTTTAGCCACCTCATGCCCTCCCTCAACGCTGGGATTCTTTTACACCCATGTGCCTTGGCTTTGGATGTTCTCTCTGCCTGGAATGTCATTCCAACCATCTTATATACCCTGTTTCCTCGAAAATAAGACATCCTCCGAAAATAAGACCTATTTACAGGAAAGATAAGACGTCCCTGAAAATAAGACCTAGTGCATCTTTGGGAGCACACCTTAAAATAAGACACTGTCTTATTTTGGGGAAAACAGGGTAGTACCTTTTCTATAAGCCCTCCCAGTATAGAGTTATCATGCTTTTCATATTTATTTTTTTTACATGCCTGTCTTTCCCTCAGATGGGCAATCATAAAGGCTTAGAGTACCTGACACAGAGTACGTTCTTAATGAATGAACACAAACAGGCCATCTGGATCCTCAGTGGCATGACCACAATCCCACTATCTCTCCTACCCTACAAGAACCTAACAATCAAACACTTCAAGTTAATAGTTTACATTAATATACACAATATCACAGAATTTTACTATACCTGTCTGAAGTACTCTGAAGGAGCACTTACAGATCCAGTCTCTTCCAAGTACTTTTCCCATTGAAAAGAATCTAAAAAAAAGCACATGTTCAAAATAGGGGTTTTAAGTATATACAAGGAATATACTATCTTTCAAGAAGAAAATGGGTTTTAATTCTATACCTCTTAAAAAAATACTTCCTAAAAAAGCAGATTCAAACTTCCAATGTACATTTGATTATCAGCATGAAAATTAAAAATAAGACAATTTCCTGATAATAATGGTCCTGATATAAATTACAATCCAGTTCTTCTCAATGTAATGAGGATTATAGTTTAGTGATTTTAAAAATGTGGCTGCTAGAAATACCTAAAGGAATTTTTATAGAGTAACAGAGTCTATTTGTCTCTAATATAAATTTACTCAAGAAATGTGTTTTCATAATTTTATCCCATTAATATGAAAATGCTTCCCTGTAATTTATGGGGGGCTAAAGGCATTTAGGTGCATGATCTAACAGCATTTCACTCCTGCAATGCTTTATGGAAATAACAATATCTGAGAACCAGAGTGGTTTCTCAATAGACTATTAGATCTCCATTCAGAGTGTCAAGAGGATAGTGGCAGAACAAAGCCATTAACCAATTATCAGTACAGTCACTGATATGGATTGTTTTAGTGATCTGCATGTTCTACAAACTCTTGTCCTTTCTCACTTCATCTTCATGATACATCTTATAATACTAGAGAAGATCAGAAAGCAGAGTGCAGGGGCGGCGCCTGTGGCTCAGTCGGTAAGGCCCCAGCCCCATATACCGAGGGTGGCGGGTTCAAACCCGGCCCCGGCTGAACTGCAACCAAAAAAATAGCCGGGCGTTGTGGCGGGCGCCTGTAGTCCCAGCTAGTCTGGAGGCTGAGGCAGGAGAATCGTTAAGCCCAGGAGTTGGAGGTTGCTGTGAGCTGTGTGATGCCATGGCACTCTACTGAGGGCCAAACAGTGAGACTCTGTCTCTACAAAAAAAAAAAAAAGAAAGAAAGCAGAGTGCATTGCCTGGCTTGAACACGAAATTCACTCTGCCAGCCAAACTGTGAAGACACTGAGAAAAAGACTTGTCAGTAGTGCTGAAGGTACTATTAATTCATATGAAGTTTATTCTCATCAACTATGAGGTTTTTCTATACATTTATTAAGTTTCCTCCCTATAAAAATATTGGGGTTGATAGTTCTCCTTCCTGGAGAAATCTATATCTCCAGCTTTTTATATCCTACACGTAAACCTCCCCTAAAAGAAAAAAACTAGAGTGTTGATAAATGTTTAACACAAGCTCTCTGGAAAATACAACAAAAAACCTGAATGGTAGCATTTACAATTTTCTGTGATGTAACTACTACAGTCATGGCTAACTGTAGGGTAAAGCCACCAACCATGAAGATGGGAAGAGATGTGCACATCTGGCTGTCCTAAGCATATACAAACCAGCTTCAGTGTACTACCATTCATGACTGCATGTATTTGTATGTTACATATGGCATTGAGCATGTCTTATGTAACATTTTGCACCTCGCTTTTTTTCACAATAAATATAAGAAATTGTTTCATTAAAGAAAATACTAGATTTGATTCTGCTTCCAGATGATGTGAAGCAAACAGTACACACAGTGTTAAAAGTAAAGCATAGGAGCGTCAAGAATATGGGGGTCAGAGTCAGACCTACCTAGTTTTAGTATGGCTCTACTTCTTATTACCTATGTGACCCAAAGCAAGTCATGTCACTTTTCAGCCTCAGTTCCTTCATCTATGTACAAAATGGGAAAAGTAATACATATGGTACTAGATGTTCTGAGAATTAAATGAAGTAGAATATATACAAATCACTCCATAAATGGCATATTATAAAACTAAATGTCAGGCTTGGCCCCGTAGCTCAGTGGTTAGGGTGCCAGCCACATATACCAGGGCTAGCAGGTTCAAGCTGGGTTCGAGCCTGGCCCAGGCCTGCTAAACCACTATGACAACTGCAACCAAAAAAATAGATGGGTGTTGTGGTGGGCACCTGTAGTCCCAGCTACTCAGGAGACTGAGGCTAGAGAGTCACTTATGCCCAAGAGTTTGAGGTTGCTATGAGCTGTGACAACATGGCACTCTACCGAGGGCGACAAAGTGAGACTGTCTCAAAAAACAAACAAACAAAACAAACAAACAAAAAAAACGAAATGTCATAGTTTTACCTAAATTTATGAATCCTAGATAGCTCTGTCAAAAGTAAAAACTGAGATCCATGGCTCCAAAATTAAACTGAACAGATATTCCAGAGTCCTCCTAGCACTAACCTGACAATCAGGAAACCCAGGATTCTAAAAGAAGCTCTACAACCATAAGATCGTGGAGAGCATTAAAAAAGAACAAAACAAAAAAAATTTTTAAAGTAAAAAGAACAAAACAAAACAAGACACGAATGGGGAAAAAACTGACTGATACGGATTATTTTAGATGAAACCATTTCACATTTATACCCCCATGACATTTGTAAAATTTTTCAGTGACACTGAAAATATTTAATCCATCTCCCTAACAAACTTTTTAAAAAATATTGTACCACCATTTCTAACTGAATGGGCTATAATTTGAGTTAATAAATCCTTATTGCTAGTGCTCTGTAATATGATCATTTTCTGTCAGATTGCTAGCTCATGACCATATGTAGCACTTATCATTAGGAGCTTTAATTTTTTTTTTCATGAGGCAAAAATTTTAGTCTGCCTTGATTAAAACTGTCCATTTTAGCTGCCCATATGCTGAGATTCTACCAATAACATAGGGAAAACATACACAGCTCTAGGCTTTACTAATTTAGATTTGAAACACCAGATTTCAAGCTGGGTTCGAGCCTGGCCCAGGCCTCCTAAACCACTATGACAACTGCAACCAAAAAAATAGATGGGTGTCCATCACTACCATAGCTGGAATTCCCAACCAGAAATCAAAGTAGTCAGAAAGTCTTAGCTAAGCCTGAGGAGTCCCAGTCTGCCTCTGTATTATATAGTTATTAATATATTGGGGGGAGGGTATATTCTCTCAGAAAAGAGGCCCAAGTGTACAGAACATAACCTTGTGATCTGATGGTTATTCACATGTGCCCTAGGTCCCTGTTCTTGTTTGACTAGCACTCTATTCTAGTCCATACATTAGCTCCAACACCTGTTAGCACTAAATATAATCTATATGAGTCCCCCGGTCTTCTTCAAAGTAAATCAGAATTATGTCTTCTACTAGTGCTAGACTTGGGTTCACAAGCTATGTGAGGAAGATGGGCAAAACATATGAAGCTTCTCAGCTGAACAATATCTACTACTTCACAGTGTCTATCACAACTATAACTAGGTATTAGTTTAATATCTATCTTGCCAATTGAGCTCAAGGAGGGCAGGAATCATGTCTGTCATGCTCATGACTGGATTCCTATTAGGAGTAGGTCAGGTGCAGTGGATATACCAGTTAATGATTTTTAAAAATCCTCTTGGAGCTTCTCTGATTTCTAAGATGAGATGTTAGGGTCTAGGTCCTGAGAAACATCTGCAGATGGTTGTCAATTTGATTAAGTAATCTCATTTTTTTAGTCAAAAGTTTTGAGAATTTTGAAAAGTTACTAGTTGCTACCTTTAAGAATATATATGTAATTATTATATATAGATAATATATTACATATATTATTAACGGGGGTGAACTGTATGATATGTGAATTATATCCCAATAAAGCTTTTATATTTAAAATATTGTAACCTAGCGGCCTCTAATTTCTTGGAGGGTTTGGAGCTGGCACAGAAGGTACAACAGAAAGACAAGGAACAAAAAAATCTCTGGAAATCACTGGTAAAACAATAGTTTGCTATGGTATTTTTTTCATGCCTTTTGTGTACATATGACTTTTCTCATTTTCATTAAAAGTAGGCCTACGTGTCAGACTATCTCCCAAGTGTCTCTGATGCAGTATTATATACATGCTATTCACAATAAAGAACTTAAATATGAATTAATAATTCAGGGTTAATAAAGTTAACATTCACTATACACCTAGGTGTTACATTAGGTGCTTTACATTCATTTTCCTTATTTAATTCCAATAGCACCATGAAGTAAGTACTATTATTGTCCCTGTGCTACAGAAAAGAGAAAAGAGTCTAAGAGACATTAAATAATTTGCCCAAGATTACACAGCCAGTAAGGAGTGAGGCCAGGATTCTAGAACAGGTCTGCCAGATCCCCCAATGTCTACCGCTGAACTGTCTTTTGATCACGAAAAAAGAAATTTCACATTGACTCCAATGTTAAAAGAAGAGTTTTTAATAATGAAGAAATTATTTTAAATTGTTAATACACGGTAACTAACAACTAGAGACCTATAATTTGGCAAAATTTGTACTGAAATCCACAAAGTGATCTTCTTACTTAATCCATACCAATTTATCACTAAGTAAAACCAAAGTAAAACTTCCAAAACAAAATACAATTTCTTGACCTTTCTTACTGCTTAGATTTTACTGTACATGGACTATACCAAAAAAAAACAATACTAAGAGCTCATTTTAACACTCAGTGAGAAAGAAAACTATGTTGTATTAAACTACTTTAAAACCTACCATCTTGCACAGAAGATGTGCTTAACTGTGAAGTTTTCACTTGATCCTCCTTTTTGACATCCATTGAATCTAATAAAAAGAAAAGAGTCAGCAATACTGGGAGGCCACGGAAATAATGTGAAAGAGCAATTTGAAAAACTATAAACTAAAACTTTAATAGGAGCCAGTTTTAATTTAATAATTAACATCTTCATTTTCTATATAGGGCTTAGTTTCTAATATACTGTAGAGCAGGGGTCCTCAAACTACGGCCCGCAGGCCACATGCAGCCCACCAAGGACATTTATCCGGCACGCCAGGTGTTTTTGCCGCTACTGCCTGTCCTGCTTATTAGCAGCCAACTCGTCCCGGGTCTGCAGTGCGCATGTGTGGAATGTGAGCCAAACTCTCCGACTCCCCTGCATTTATATTCTGATTGCTATTCAGTTGTGTATGATGTTGTATATGCTGTGTGCGTGTAAGCCCCGGTCCACACTGTTGCAATCTCTGAGCAGTGCGAGTTCAGCCATATGCAGTGACAAGCATGATAGATATTAATCCAACGATATCAAAAACTGTTCTTCTCACTCTATCACCTGAGCTACAGTACAGCAGTGTTATCATAGCTACTAATAATGCTATATCAATTACATTTACAATTACATTTAGAAATATCATTTCAATTGCTTAAGGCTGTTACTTTCTCTCCCTGACTCTTGGTTTTCCCATGTTTAAACTAAGGCTAATAGCACCTAAACTTTAGCATAGTCATAAAAATAACATGAGACACTGTAGGCAGAACACCCAGCATAGTAAAACAAGTGGAAGCTGAAAAACTGTTCCTTATCCTACCCCATCTGTCCTAATTAAAACTTCCTGAGATGAGTGAGCTTTAGCATTAACACTTAACATAAATTATGTTGTAAAATGAAACCATGTTCCAATTTGATTTCCAAGCATTACCTGGTTACTCTTCCAAAGTATAGACCAAAAAGGGTTTTTTTTTTTTTTTTTAATGAAACAGGAATCGCAAGTTTTAGTCATTCTTAAATTAAGCAGTAATAACCAATATGTATTCATAATAATCAGACATACCATTACTACAAAGAAAGCAGCCATCATCTACTAATTGGTACTATCAGAAAAGTTATATATTCTAGCTAACGCCAAAGGAAACTTGACGTTACGTCATGGTGGATGACTTTAAATTCATGAAATACATTATTTCTTTTAAGGTAGGTGAGTACTGAAAATGGCTTTGGTCCTTTCTGAACCAAAATGCGCTCATGGACTACTAGAAACTGAATTTTATGTTTGTTTTTCACACATTTATTATCAAAAATAAATAAGTTGGAATATAGATAAGTAGTAAGAATGGTGAAAATCACTTACAATTCTACGATCAAACCACCTGCTGTTAACCATCTGGTACATCCTTTCAGTTTTTAAATATCATGTATTTAAACCCATATTTGACATACATTTGAACCACTTTTAAATATATACTCTCTAAATTCTATATATCAATAATCTTCAAATGAAATTCTGTCTATGCTATAAATTCATAAAGCCAACACGTTTAGCTAAAATGAAAACTGGACAACTAATAAATGCCATTTAAAACCTCATGCCTTATGGAAAAACTCCACTATTCTCAAGATCACCACTCAAAATAGGACAAAAGTTATCACTTATTTTGCAATCTAAAAAGTGATAAACACAAAGGTAGATGAAAATACATTTACTAGAATGTTAGGGTAATTTTTTAAGCGTAAAACTGTATTTATCGAATAGTACTTTTGTGATAATGTTTGATCACCAAAATCATTTTCTATATAATTTCTGTGTATTATACTTTGCTGTTTAAAAAAAAATTAGCAGTGTCAATGTAAAAACATACTTAAAGTGGAGGTTTTCTTAATTAAGAACAAATAAAAATGTACTAGTTAATTGGAAGAAATTTAGTACTCACCTAAATAATTCGCCTCTGGGCTTCCTAGCAAAAAGAAAAACATTTGGTTTGTGTAAGTCTCGTTACAATATAAAAGTATATACAAATTCAACAGAAAAGTCAAACTTCTTCCTAGGACTAAATACTAAGAAGAATTTGTAAAAACCCTACGTAAAGGAATATTGGCTAATTTAATAGAAATTAACTTTGACTATAACTTGAAAAAAAATAAGAGGTTCTACTGTCCCCCTTAAAATGCCCCAGCATTACACAGTAACTTGCTTTTGTCTTTTAGTCACAATATAAGGGTTTAGATTATATAAATTAAAGGAATAGAAGATTGTTGGATACCATCAACTAATTGATAGTTGAATCCTCAGTGCCTCAAATAACATCTATACCACAGAGTTAAGAACATATCTATACAATTTACATACCAGATATAAGGACAGTAGCTCTTTCTAGAAAAAATTAAGAGGCTTACATTCCTTTAGAAATAAAGACACACCTCACTTCCATAGTAGTAGTCTGTAGGGAAAACTGCAAAAAAGCTTATCTTTGTTTTCAATGTGCTTTGAACCTGCTTTAGCACTGTAAGAAAATCTCAAGACCCCCAAGGTAGTTCTCTATGTTACATGGGAGAGAAAGTTTTGGTGTTAAAAAAAATTAAGCCCGGTGGCACCTGTGGCTTAGTGGGTAAGGCACTGGCCCCATATACCAAGGGTGGTGGGTTCAAACCTAGCCCTGGCTAAACTGCAACCAAAAAACAGCCGGGTGTTGTGGCGGGTGCCTATAATCTGAACTACTCGGGAGGCTGAGGCAAGAGAATCGCCCAAGCCCAAGCCCAAGGATTTGGAGGTTGCTGTGAGCTGTGACACCACAGCGCTCTACCAAGGGTTAATAAGTGAGACTCTGTCTCAAAAAAAAAAGCCTAGGGCGGCGGCTCAAAGGAATAGGGCACTGGCCCCATATGCCAGAGGTGGTGGGTTCAAACCCAGCCCCAGCCAAAAACTGCAAAATAAATAAATAAATAAATACACACACCCCAACCCAGAGCAGTAGTCGGGGCAGGAGGATTCCTTGATCTCAGGAATTAATTCAAGACTAGCCTGAACAAAGCAAGAACCTGTCTCTACCAAAAATAGAAAAATTAGCCAGGCATGGTGGCACACCCCTGTAGTCCCAGCTACTTGGGAGGCTGAGGCAGGAAGATTACTTAAATCCAGGAGTTTGAGGTTGCTGTCAGCTAAACTGAGGCCATGGCACAGATTCTAGCCTGGGTGACAAAGTAAAACTCTACCTCAAAAAAAAAAAAAAAAAAAAAAAATTAAAAACTGTGTGTGGGAGGAGGCAGCATAAAGAAGTTGCTTCACTAAATGCATATTTAGGAGCAACTCCACTGCATATTCAAATGTAAGTAAGCCCCAAAAGAAAAGTTAGTACTATTTTTATAGCATTTGACATTGAGATTTCCTTTACCAAAAGACTATAGTTATACTAAATCTAGCAGTTGTACCCAAAAACATTAAATAAGCATGATCTGAAATCTTGTACAAAACCATTTGTTATATGGGTTCTAGCTTGTTGCAGAATTAAGAGCTGACAGATTAATAAATGCTTTGAAAAGTCTTTCCTGTTTTAAACCATTCTCTCAATAATTAGATAATATAAAGAATAGAGATTAATAGTATAATTATTAAGCCTAAAATTCCCAATTATTCTTATCTAATTCTTAAGAAAACTCTACAATTTGTTGAGAAAAGAGTTTCAAAGGAATACAATTAGTAAATTAACAGATCTATAAGTCTAAGATTATAAGGCCCTTCTATTATTCATTTGTTTTCTGGGGTTTTTTTTTGTTTGTTTGTTTGGTCAGAGGGTTTTTTCCTTTTCCTTTTTTCTATTTCCCTTTCTCTTTAGTTTTGCTTTGTTTTAAAGATAAGGTTAAGTTACACCTTGAGTCTCTAATTAGAGACCACTGCCTAAAGAGTCAATCAGGGTAAAACAGTTTGACAAGAATAGGAACTAAACAAGTCCAATGGTAAGAAATCTCCCAGGGCCATTTCCAACTTTAAGCCACTGGTCAAATGTATAAAATGATGCAATGCCCCTGTGCAGATGATGTCTACATTAGAGAAACCAATATTCACACACAAAAAGGGAAAAGATAGTAAGTGCTCACAAAATAATCTATAGCAAAAATGTGTCATCACATCCCCTTGAATACACCAAATGTATAGAAGTTTCAAGGTTCATGAATATGTTTGCTGGTGTTACTAAGAAAATGTTGGAATAAGTGATGAAAGTTATATACACAATAGACCAGTGATCAATGAAATAGCACAGGTATAAAAGTTTTTTCTTCCTTTCTTAATCCTTGTTATAGACACTATTTTAAGACTTGAACAAACAAAAAAGCCCCTCTTTATCGTCCAGTATGTTATAAGGAGTCTGAGTTAACTGCATAAAACACCTTTAAATTTTTCATTTTGCCTTGAAAATAGTTTCTTATTTTGTTTCAAGAAACACTTCACACTATGTCTAAATGCAAAACATTGATTTAATTGAAATATATTGTAGTTACTATCTTTCTTTGACAAAGAGAAGCTCTCTTTTAACTAAGATTTTGTTTCTGGTAATGGCAGCTATCCTTTTCTGACATATCTATAAAAGTAATCAAAAAACTAAACTCTAATGTAACTACATATACAATTAATATTCCATCTCTAAGGTATGACTAATAAATATTTTAAAAGAACAATTTTATCTCCACATTTCTGAGGTTTATTTTTAAAAAGAACATTTTTGGTAGCAAGGATTCATCAAATCAAGTCTTCTCGAGGAAAATTAAGGTTTCCAGAAGAGCAATTTTAATTATGCTTTAGTAATAACCTAACCCAACAAATTAGAAACGAATCTTTCTGTGTCAAAACAAAGCCAAGATGACTTAACTATTCTCAAAATTTTTTAAGTTATAAAAAGCATCAAAGCCTACAAGTTAGAAGAATTAATGTCTTGCAATTTTAATTATGTGAAAGCTATGTATTTAGTTAAAAAGTATGTTAGTCAGAAAACAGATAAATGAAAGACAAGAGTTGCCAAAATCCCAGTTTATAGTTGTAAATTCCTAGGGTTTTAAAGCACAGCCACAGGCTAATTGCCCAAAGACCTGCTGCCCACTGACATTTGTGGAGGACTGGAGTTAATGGCAGGGCATGTCAATTTACTAGAGGCAGCTCATGGTGAGACATTTTGACAAAAGAACTGGATCAGGTTACAGCCTGTTCCTATTATCACTACAGTCTAGATTTACGGTTTCTAACATCGGCCCTACAAGAAGTAATGGAAATGATGACAACAATCCCCACTAGACAACAGACTGCAAAGAAGCATGCAATAAACCACAATCTGAAGTGCCCAGAAAACTAAACATCCCTGACAATACTTCAAACGTGAAGCAGGTGTCAACAAATTAGCCATTTAAATATTTCTACAATTTCTCAAAATTTCAAAACAGAAAACTTAAATCAGTTTCTAAAGTAATCTAAAACCAAGTAATTTAATTTTAATGACCAAAGATGCTGGCATTTCATTTGAACAGATTTATGAAACTCTACCTTAGTTAAAAATTAAATACTGATTATATTACTTTTAACATAAAAGTGTATCAAAAATGCTCCAAATACAATAATACTTTTGGAAATCTTTCAAAAGGAAAAAGACAAGTTTCATAGCAAAGGGTACATGTAAACACATTTGAATCAGTGTTTAATTTAAAAATAAGTATACATTCAACTTATAAACCAGTTTAATGAAATGTGGGAAGTGACCAAATGTTAACAAAAAAAATGACTTTGTCAATATGTATGCTTAAAAAAACTATGTCAAGGCTACAAGGCACATACCAAACAAATTCAGCAATGGTCAATCCTTATGAGAAACAGTGTTAAGAAAAATTGAGTGTGTATTCTAAAGAGGAGCAAAGACAGATGCACCAACTTTTCCCAGAGAAAAGAGAGCATCCTCAAGGTATGCCCTAAAATTGCAATACATCTGTCCCTTCTGAAGTTTACAATG
This sequence comes from Nycticebus coucang, assembly GCF_027406575.1. NCBI lineage: Eukaryota > Metazoa > Chordata > Mammalia > Primates > Lorisidae > Nycticebus > Nycticebus coucang. Next base: position 16,959,345 of record NC_069804.1, read on the forward strand.
GCACATTACCACAAAAGGTGGGCACTCTTTCCGCTCTTTCAACAATTTGCTCCTATAAACTTAGGAAGGGGCAGAGCCACAGCCATAAACACAGGTCACAAGTAGTAGGTAGTCAAATGCTACCTCCAAATGTTTCCCAGGTCTTTATTCACACAGACTCAACAAGCCTATTCCTTTTTTAACTCTTTAAACAATTCATCTAGCCTATGTCAGATGATCAGTTAATTAAGAACACGACTATCATACAAACTACTATAGGAGCTTCAAAAGCTTTAACTTTTCACACATTTCATCCATTTCTTAGATTAAATCTTTTCCATTACATGAATGAAAAAGTGAAATTAAGAGAAATGTTTATAGATGTTATGTTTACCATAAATCACTTAGCATGAAAACCACCAGTACTATTATTTCTAAGGTTGTCAAGGTTTACTTCCATTGGGACAATATAAAGACAAAATAAGCAAAAATGCCTTACTTAAAAAAAAAAAGAACGTGCACATTTCAAAGCTTAGATGGTTTCTGAAATTTTCTTAAGTTATCCCACTTTAAGAACCATCACTTCTGCTATCATTCATAAGTGAGATGTTATCACAACAGACAGTAAAATCATTTCTATACTTAAAGTAACCAAAGCCTAAGCTAGTTAAAGACTGGAAAACTTACTCACCACTAAATTACACCAGTATTTACATAATGGTATAAATTAATCATACTGTTTTCATCTAAGATAAGTAGCAGTGGTTTCTTTCATCTATTTCCCCAAGACAAAGAGATCATGATTAAGCCCAAAGCCAGAGATGGGTAAAAATTCTTTCTTTCAAAATCACCAATATTTGTCATTTTCAAAATTTCCAGGTTTTTGATTCTGAGAATCAGCAATCACTTCAAATTCTCTAAAATATTATATAGTAATGCTTAAGACAAAAATAATAGCTGATTTGCTTGATTTGCCCATTTCAAACCTCAAAACATCATCTGGCAATGCCAAACCAATCTTCACCTCACAGCTCTAAAGCTGACACAGCTCACTTTGTTCCTATCTTATATATCCTGAAAACCAGGAATACGACTAGAAGACGACAGTGAGACCCAGGGAGGGAAGCTAATGGATAAGATGACCTAAGATTTCCATTCACAAGGAATGAGAATAGAGCTTAAAGAAAGTGGGGGTGGTGAATGGCAGAGTAACCTGGCCAAAAAAAGCCCAACTAAAGGTGACTAAAACTCAAATAGCAGAGGATCCTTTGCATCCACCAGTATTTCAGTTACTGAAGTTACAATAGTCATTTCTACTAACCCAAAGAGAGGAACAGTAAAATATTCAAGTGAAAATTTCCTCTTCCATCCTTAAGAGATCAAACTAAAATTAGGATTTCCATCTCCCTTAAATGGAACAAGGGGCTATATCATTTTCATTCAAAAGACTTCGTAGTTAGCCCTTTCAAAGCACTTTTACTATCATCAATTATTTCTCAATGAGACAGTGAAGGATTACCCTGACCATTTTACTGATGCGGAAACAGACACCAACAGCAAAGGCAACAGGAGCAGGAAGAGGGGTGATAGGAAGCATCTGGGAGGAACAGGCAGGCAGCTAAAAAGGAACAAGCCCAAAAGAAAATGAGAGTCACATCTGGCTTATAGCTGACCATCATAACTTTTTATTTGTTATTTTTGAGCTCAGAAAAATTTCTGAAATATTTTGAAATAAGAAAATACTTTAAAATGTCAGTTACAATCTAATTAGAGTCTAAACTAGTCATAGAAGCTACTTAGTATTTAAATACCGATCTACATATCACATACTGATTTCAATTTATGCCAGCAACTCATTTTTCCCCTCAAGCCTAACCAGTATGTTATCTATTTGACCCAGAAAATGTCTCATAAAAATGTACAGCTTAACATAATCATAAGACATAACATTAATATCCCAAAAGTCAGAAATAATTTGCAGTTACAACCCAGAATTTTGAAAATTACGAAAATTATGACAAAAATATTCCCTGAATTTGTTATTTAAATAACAGGAATACTTGTTCTACATTCATATCAATTTTCTTAGCTACCACTTTGAAATTTCCAGGAATAAATTACTGGTGGGAAGCCGTAAACACCCAGAAACTAGTACACACAGCCAGTTCTGAACACTGAATTCCATACTAAAGACAGCACAGGTGCTTAATGAAGATGTGTTGCTTGAACCATAAATCCAAAGGAATGACTGACTGCCTTGTCAGAAAAAGACACCACCTCTGGCTCAGCGCACGTAGCACAGTGGTTATGCGCCAGCCACATATACCAAGGGAGCCAGGTTCGAACCCAGCCCAGGACAACTAAACAACTGCAACAAAAAAGTAGCCGGACATTGTGGCAGGTGCCTGTAGTTCCAGCTACTTGGGAGGCTGAGGCAAGATTGCTTAAGCCCAAGAGTTGGAGCTTGCTGTGAGCTGTGACTCCACGGACTCTACTTAGGGCAACAAAGTGAAACTGACTCAAAAAAAAAAAAAAAAAGATAATAATAAAATAAAATAACAGATTTCACCATCTCTTCAAGATTGACTCCAATGTTCTCGGTACATATTTAACCTTTTCCCCAAACTATCAGTTCCAAAAGAAATCAGGTTCTCTGGGGTAAACAGGTATACAACCTCAAGAGGCTCATGGCTCAGGGCACAGGCCACCAGGCTGGTGGGTGTGAACCTGCCCCGGTCTGCTAAACAAACAAAAATACCCAGGCTCTGTGGCGGGCGCCTTAGTCCCAGCTACTGGGGAGGCTAAGACAAGAGAATCACTTGAGCCCAAGAGTTTGAGGTTGCCACGGCACTCTACCGAGGGCGACATAATGAGACTCTGTCTCCAAAGTAAAAAAAAAAGAAAGAAAGAAAAGCTCAAAAGGTTGCCATGATATACAGGGTGTTCATAAAGTTTGTGTGCAATTTAAAATAGACAACCTTTTTTTGAGACGGAGTCACATTCTGCGCCCTGGGTAGAGTGTGGTGGCATCAGAGCTCACAGCAACTTCAAACTCTTGGGCTCAAGTGATCCTCCTGCCTCAGCCTCTGGAGTAGCTGGCACTTACAGGCACCCGCCACAAGGCTGGGTGATTTTTTTAGAGACTGGGTCTTGCTCTTGCATAGGCTGGTCTCAAAACTCCTGAGCTTGAGCAATACACCTGCCTCAGCCTCCCAGAGTGCTAGGGTAAAATTACAGGAGTGTCTGGCCTTAAAATAGACAACTATTTTAAATTGCACACCAACTTTACGGACACCCTGTATATAAAGTTAATTCAAAAATTTCAAAGCTGTTTTCAATGGTGTTTGGCTGATTATTTTTCATCCCATTCAACTGTTTTAAAAGTTATGGATAAAGCTAGAGCAGAACAAACAAAAGGCTTCAGGTGTTTATAAACTCCTTTCTCAAAATCCCAATTCATTTCCAAAAGCATATTTTCACATTCTTCCCATTAAAAAGACAAAACCACAAACAGCCTGAAAGAATATTCATCATGAGAAATACAGTACATTATTTAATGGGTAATTAAGAAAAAAAAAATGGCAAAGGCGGGGAAATTGTCATTACTGAAAAACACTCCCCAAGTACTGTTATCGTAAAGAACACACGTCTATGAATTGTTATAATGCAACTGCTGATCATAGAAACTTGTCCTCCGTAAGCGCACATCTTAAAATACATTTTTTCTCCAAATAGCTCTGGGGGCATTAAAAATGCAGCAGCAGCCTATAATTCTACCACTCTTGGAGGCTGAGGAGGGTGGACTGCTTGTGCTCAGGAGTTCAAGACCAGCCTGAGCAAGAGTGAGACGACCGCCACTCCCCGTCTCTAAAAACAAAACAACAACAACAAAAAAAAAACTAGCAGGGCGTCGTGGCCGGTGGCTGTAGTCCCAGCTACTCCGGAGGCGGAGGCAAGAGGAGTGCTCAAGCCCCAGAATTTGAGTTTGTTGTGACGTATCACGCCATGGCACCAAAAAAAAAAAATGTTCGATAACTTTGTAAATCACAAGATCATAAGCAAGTTACGGACTTTCACTGCCTCATCCCCCCCACTAACTAATCCATTCATTCACATTCTAGAGATGGTCTAAAGTCACCACACAGTTATCAAAGTGCCATCTTCACATTCTTCAAACAAGAGGCAAATTTCAATTGCAATCACCATCTGTGATATCAAATGTTTAATCACCTTTTTCAAGAAATCGCTAGTCTGAAATGGGAACCTGTAACTTAAATACCTGGGCTGCTCAAATGGGATGGGAGGGGAATGGGGTACGTACAACCTCAAGGCGCCAAACCGATGGAATCCGCCCGCTCCCGCTCTGGTTCCCCCTCCGGCTCTTCGCACTTGGATAGCGCACAAGCACTATCCAGGTGAAAAAAGCCAGAAAAGGAACCACTTCGGGGCTGCTTCTACATGAAGACAGCAATGGTCCCGAAAGTCAGGCCGCGAGGACACGGCAATTGCAGCCTCCTCGCGGCCCCTTTGCAAACTCGGAATCACACACACACACACACACACACACACACACACGCACACACGCACTCCCGCCCCCGTCGCCTCCCCGCCCGCGCCGCGTCCTCCGGTCCCGCTACACCCCGAGGGGCAGCCACTGGCACCCTCAACCCCCGCTAGGAGCTCTGTGGAGTGCACCTGGCATTGGGACCCGCGCCCGCGCCCCGCCACTGGCGCATCCTTCCGGACTGACGTTTTCCTCTCCAACTCCCAAAGTAACCTCATAAGTCCCCGGAAGGCGCCCGGGCCCGTCTCAGCCCAAACTACGCAAAGTCAACCCATTCCTCAGCCCCGCCGCCCACCCGCAACGGCCCGGCACCTCAGCCTGGCCCACTACCCACGCGGGAAACTCCGCGAAAAGGCAGGGCGCTGTCCGCGCCGCTGATGAGGTTGGAAGTCCGCGGCCAGACGCCCGAACGCCCCCCTCTGCGTGGGCCCGCCGCCGACGAAGGGGCCCCAGGATAGTGTTCAGGAGAGTTACGAAAGGGGCTGAGGCTGGCGGGGGTGCGGGTAAAAACCGAGAAGGGACGCCGGCGGGATGGTGAGGGGGCGTTCCTGAGGGACGCGCCGCCGAGGGTTTCCTCCCCTCCTACCCACCCACGGGCAACGGTCAGGGCTCCGATGCCACCGCTCGTCCTCTCCGTCCCTTACGGTGAAGTCGCCACTCACCTCGGGTCTCGTAGGCAAAAAGCAACTAAATTCTGTCACGCTCGTCCCGCGAACCGGCACCGCGCTTCACACCGCCGCCGCCATGTTTGAGAAGACGCGCGCGGAGACGCGCATGCCCCGCAACCGCCACCGCCGCCCCGCCCCCCTCGCGGCCCGTCCGCGTGCCCTGCGGTTGCCGCGAGCACGCCCTATGACCGCTGCCTCGTGCGGGGCCCGAGCCGGGGGCTCGGCCGTGTGCCTGCGCGAGCACGAGCGCCCGCGGTGGCCAATGTTGAGGACACTTCGAACCCTGTCAAGTCCTTGGCAGTTTTCCCTCAGCCGCCCCAGCCCCACTCCAAAAACAAGCCAGATGCAGCCCACGCACCCCAAAACAAGCCAGATACAGCCCATGCACCCCCAAACAAGCCAGCTGCAGCCCATCACCCCCAAACAAAGCCAGTTTCAGCCAACGCACCCAGCCCATGCCATGGGGAGCTAGCTCCTAAGTGGGACCCCGGGTTCCGCGTCAAGTGGCGTTCCGGGAACTTGCTCCCTTTGGCCATCGCTTTCAACTCCGGCCACCACCCAGCCTGGCCACGCACCCAAAAAGCAAGCGCTTCCCTAAGAACTCAAGTTCGAGGAGCAGAGAAAAAACTCATTTCAGCAGGTGAGGAAAGCCACTCTTTCGTGGGTTGCTACATATTCATTACAACAGCTTTTGGGGTTTTTTTTTTCGTGAGTTTTTGCCACGCTTTCCCCTCCCTCCCAGCTCCACTTTTCTGGATTTAGCTGTTTCTCTGCCCAGGTTTCAGCTAACTAGATTAACCTGAGGAGAAATCATTTGCTCACTTACTCAGGAGCCTCCAACAGTGCGTTTTGGGGTACCCTCTGCCACCTCCCCTTTGTCCCGGATGGAGCCCACGGCGCAGGTGGAAGTCGCTTCAAGAGGAAGGGGGGGTATGTCTTACCTCAGAGCGAACGACCGTCTAACTGCTCAGCACAAAATCCCGTGCAGAAAACGCGCTCAGAAAGCGCGCGAAACCTTTCCTCGCGAGGTTAGGTAGAAACTGATTTCAAACTGTTGTTTGAAAAATAACGCAACGTTCTCTGTCAATCAAAAGTAAACAACTGGTACACTGCCTTTCTCCACAACGCTTTTCCATAGCTGGGTGGAGGTTTTGCTTTCGTGATCGTATATAGGACACTTTTAAAATCATAATTTGGAAATCAGAGCCTGGAACGAACAAAATAATCTGTGGAATATATCCGTTTTCTACATAATAATGTAGAATAAAATTATTTTCATTCACAACTTTCGCAGTATCAAACAAAAGCTAAATTAAAGTGTTTTTACTCTATCTAAACATTTGTGAATGGCACAAAACCAAATTGCTATGGTTGTTCTTGAATCCTTTAAAATGAAAAAATAATCAAATTCGAGCAACCTTTAAGGTAAAAATAGACTAGGCCAATGGTATGTAGATATTAAAAAGAGATTTGGTCACATCAATTGTATAATATATATCACATACAGAATGTCGAAATGGTCTAAGATCCAGGTTCAAAAATGTTTGAAAGTTAGAAAGAGATCTTTAATGGAAAGAAATTAGAGGTTTAATCTAAGCAACCCCTTAATATGGACAATAGCAGGGCTGGGGGTGGGAGACTTAAATTCTTTTTTTTTAATCCACTTTTTTATTTTACTTCATTTTATTTATTTATTTTGTAGAGACAGAGTCTCACTTTATGGCCCTCGGCAGAGTGCTGTGGTGTCACAGCTCACGGCAACCTCCAACTCCTGGGTTTAGGCGATTCTCTTGCCTCAGCCTCCCAAGTAGCTGGGACTACAGGCGCCTGCCACAACGCCTGGCTGTTTTTCGGTTGCAGTTTGGCCGGGGCTGCGTTTGAACCCGCCACCCTCGGTATATGGGGCCGGCCCCACCGACACTTAAATTCTTAATTAGTGACCACTATGTTTCTAATTGTGAGGCAATGAAATATTTGAAATTCACCTCTACATTCTATATATAAAAGATTTATCATTTATACCTGTTTTACATCTGTGGACCTTTTATTAAAACTGTAAGAATACTGGGGCGGTGCCTCTGGCTCAAGGAGTAGGGTGCCGGCCCCATATACCGGACGTGGTGGGTTCAAACCCGGCCCAGGCCAAAAACTGCAAAAAGAAAAAAAACTGTAAGAATACTACTCTGATTGCTAAATTGCCTGTCTCACGCCTCATCTACTTTCCACATTTGTGTTTTTAACGTGAAATCACTGAAACCCTTACTCTAAAAATGTAATTTACATTACCTACATTAGAACATCTTCTCAACTATTATGTTCACCAGTGGATTTATAGAAGTGTGACTGCTATATTAAATCAGTTATTGATAATAAAAATAGCTACCATTTACTAAGCACCTGCTATGTGCTGAGAATCATGCTAGTCTGGTTAGAGACAAATTTCCAATGTTTGTAATGTACTTGCACAACTTTCTTGTTAGGTAAGTGTACTCTCTAATGATTTGGAACTTTTATTCCTATTTTACAGGTGAGGAAAATGGATATTACAAAGCAAATAGGTGGCAGAGTTAGCTTCAGAACATGTACTCAAATATTTCTGACTATCCCTTCCACCCTTGTCATCAGTCATGCTTTTATCATCTTCTGTGTTTATAAACTTTCAATCATAATTATTCTATTTACTTGTACACTGCTTTTCCCTCTTTGCCAAAATAAATTTAAGACTGCATTTTAATTCACAAACATATGTTAGAACATCACTGGGTTTTTTTTTTTATATATATATCACGTGGAAGTGTCATGCACATAGCAGGAATTCAGTAAAAATTGGTTGAATGAGTGAATGGATGAATACCTACTATTATAATGTTCAATTAATTTTGCCTAAAAAAATATGAAAATGAGAGACTTTTAAACTGAAAGAGTAAGAGCTAAGGCTGGTGAGATCTGAGTTTTCATAATTTATTTTTCAAGCCTCAGATTATTCCTGTCCAATTGCTCCTATAATTCTGACCTAGCTCCAAACCTGTGATAACCCCACCCAATCCAAGTCCAATGCACACTACTTCTGTAACTCAAGTGTGTTTGATTACTTCCTTTTGTATCTTTCTTCAGAGTTTAATATTAGGCAAACAGAATGAAAATAATTTTATTTCCTAGATAAGCAAGTTAAATCTAGATTTTCATCAATACACACCCTTGTATTGAAACAATACTGTGTTTTCAAGTTGGTATCTTAGGATTAGTGAAGGCGCCTTTGAGTTTCTTCACTTCATGCACTTCTTCCTAAAACACAGAAGCCTAAGTCTGGCAGAAACTAGAAAACTACAGTGTAACTAGTAAACTCACCATTTATATTTTCACCTCAGTAAAAAAATCCATATAGTAGGTATTAAATAATTAATTAAAATAGTTAAAATTAAAAATAATTTACAAACATCTTTAAATCCTTGTTTCTAAAAAATTGCCCTTTTCTTCTGTTAAACCAAGAGCACATATCAGTAGATATGAGTTGGTTTTAGTACTGTTATTTTTGTTTACAGTAAGTCTCTTTTCCTAACTTCAAAATAGTAACTTCCCTGGAAAAATATCAAGAAATAAAATCTGTGCTAGAAGAACAGCAAAGATAGTCTGATGGGAAGGCAGCCAACATGTCATAGTGATAGGATGTGGCTGTGACAGGAGACCTGAACTCTGGTGTGGAATCTCAAGTCTATCATCGACTAACTATAATTCTTTAGAAATTTTTTTTTCATTTTTAAAATGGAGATAATAAATCTGCTACACTTTCTTCACAGATGAGAAAATACTATTTAAATCTATCAGAAAACCACATGGTCTTTACTTAACAGATCCCCACACTTTAAAAAAAAATTACATTAGTCTTTTGCCAACAGAACGTATGACATCTAAGCTGACTTTGGCCAAGTCTAGTATTTTATATGCTGTGAAAACTGGCATAACCTCAATGAGCACTCTACTACACTACACTTGACCTTTATTACATTCACTCAGTCTTTCATTCAGTGATTTATTGAATGCTTGTTGTGTGCTGCTGTGCTAGAAGTGAGGCTGCTAAGATGACTGAGATAATTTGAATACTCCGGGAGTTTACAAGCAGTCCGAAGAAGAGAGAAACAGACCCACAGACAGATGTATGTTTTAAGATTCTCATAAGAACTAGGATCTATTATCATACCTTCATCATATCAAACCCTTTTATAATGGATGTACCTATATTATGTATATTAAATAATATTGTGTAACTGGATAAATAGAATTGCAGTTGATTAGCTGACCACTGGCCCTTTGGGCATTTAAATATTTATTAACTTAGTAAAGTATCACAAGAATAGAGAAGCAAGAATCCAATATATTCAATTCTAATATGAAACCACTAGACAATCTAATACATACCCACATAAGAGAAAAACTCAAATCAATTAAAGGTGGGGGGCAGGGAAACAAGGGAGCCAGAAGAGGAAAGGAAGGAGGGGGGGTCATGGTGTATGGCACATCTCTTGGGGGGGGGACACAATTGTAGGAGGGACGTTACCTAACAAATACAATCAGCAGCACCTAATTCTTTGTACCCTCAATGAACCTGAACCAATAATTTTTTTTTTTTTTGCAGTTTTGGCCAGGGCTAGGTTTGAACCCACCACCTCCGGGCACCCTATTCCTTTGAGCCACAGGCACCGCCCCCAATAAATTTTTTTAAGTGTTCAAAAAATAAGTAAATAAATATTTATTAATTTTGATTTTACATTTTTGGGGCTCTTTTTTCTCCATTTGAGTCACTCTGTATCCCTTCCTTCTAGGGACCTCAGTTTTGGCACCGACAGTAGCTCTACAATGACAGTTCCTGGCAGGGACTCCTCCTCCACAGCTTTGGTTCTCACTGGGTCTTCAGGCAGGTGAGTGAGTGGCGGGAAAAGCAGGTACATCTTTCATCATCTCCCAGTCCCTGGCTCCTTCAGCATCCCTTGATAGTTCCCTTAACTTAAAGCTGCCCACACCTCTGTAAATCGTAAATTCTCTTTAAAATCACTATGACTGTATCTTCTGTTCCTGCTGGGACTATTATTGAAACAGTCTTCTTTTCATGTTTCATGCCAACCAACTGTGAGAATGAAGGCCTCAATATTTCTGTAAGGTCTTTGAGAACTTCTAGACCTGAGGCACCATGTCTGGTGCACCCAGGGGGGGGTCACAGACTGTCATATGTAAGTCACTGTAATACTGTGAGCTAAGAGTAGATAAAACTAACCTAGAGAAAGTGTCTTAGAGTGAAGGTTAAAGAAGATAGGGTATGAAAAGCACTCTAATGCTATCTGATCCATAATAAATACTTCACAATTACTAGTTCCTCATGTGCCTATTTCTTAAGAGGGTAAACAAAGTGACATTCGAGTTGAAAGGGGAAGAATGCAATTTGGCATACGGACCCAGAAACTCATCAGGAACAGCATGTGCACAAAGTCATGAAAAGTCACTGGAGGGTCCTGTGCCAAGCAAAGTAAGAAGGGGTCAATTTAGTCAGATCTTGGAGTGCTGTGCCCAGGTATCTGAATTTCATTCTGTGGGCGATAGGGAGCCAGTGAAGGTTATCAAGCAGAAAAGTTATAGAAAGAGTTGCAGATCCCAACCTCCCTAGCTGCTGCTACAGCTCCAAGGGCTCTGCTCACCTTTCCTAATGGAGACATAACCTCTGCAAGAACAGCCTTGGCTAGGACAAGATTTGATAGGTCACTGGTCCTCCAAAAGCCACACTGGAGAGTGCCAGCTAATGTGGGCAGAGGCTGGGGGTAGTCAGAGAAGATAGGGTTTGATGGTTACAGGGAAAGCGACAAGCAAGGACCAGAGTAGGCAGCAGGCTAGCCAGATCAGCAATTCCACAAGGCCACTTCAGACGTCTCATCCTGGTTTTTCCCCTTCAATTGGGGTTTAACCTATACATAATAAAGTGCGCACATCATAAATTATAGCTCAATTAATTTTAACATGCATATATACCTATATACTCACACTGATACCAAAGTATAAACATTTCCAATACCCCAAAAGATTCCCCTCATGACTCCTCCCAGACAGGAACCCCCCTCCAAAGTAACCATGATTCTGATTTCTGTCACTAGGGATTCGCTTTGCCTGTTCTTGGATATTTTTTTTTTAAGTAAATTCATTTCAGATTAACCTGAGGGTACAAACAACGAGCTCAAAATATTTGATTTTGTTAGGTAGAATCCTTCTTGTGGTTATGTTCCACACACAGAAGGTGTGTCAAATATCCCCACCCCATGCCCATTCAGTGAGGGCACCCCAACCCCCTCTCTCTCTCTTCCTCTCTCAATACCTCTCCCCTCCCCCAACTTGAACTGAAATGAGTTTTTCTCCACTGTGGACATGAATTAGATCATTTACTGGCTTCATATTAGTATTGAGTACATCGGATAATTGCTTTTCCGGTCTCGTGATACTTTAACTAAGAAGAATGTGTTTCAACTCCATACAGGATATTACAAAAGATGTGAAGTCACCATCTTTTTTATGGCTGAATAGTATCCCATGGTGTGCATGTACCACAATGTGTTAATCCATTCTTGAGTTGATGGGCATTTAGGTTGTTTCCACGTCCTGGCAATTGTAAATTAAGCTGCAATAAATAACCTAGTGCAGATGTCCTTATGGTAACATGATTGTTTTTCTTCTGGGTAGATGCCTAGTAATGGGATTGAAGGGTCAAATGGGAAATCTTATTTGAGTTCTTTGAGGACTCTACACACTTCCCTCTAAAGAGGCTGCAATAGTTTGCAGTCCCACCAACAGTATAAAAGTGTTCCCCTCTCTCCGTATCTGCACCAGCATCTACAGCTTTGGGACTTTGTGGTATGGGCTAATCTTACTGGGGTTACATGATACCTCAGGGTGGTTTTTATTTGCATTTCTCTGATGATTAGGGACAATAAGCATTTTTTCATATGTTTGTTAGCCATTTGTCTGTCTTCCTTAGAGAAGGTTCTATTCATATCTCTTGCCCAGTGATACAAATGGAATTGTTAGCTCTTTTTTTGTTAATTTGAGTTCTCTGTAGGTCCTAGTTATCAAGCCTTTGTCCAATTCCTAATGTGCAAATATCTCTTCCCATTCTGCAGGTTGTCTACTTGCTTTGGTTGTTGTCTCCTTAGCTGTGCAGAGCTTTTGTTTAATTAAGTGCTATTTACTTATTATTGTTGTTGCAATTGCCACGGAAGTCTTTGTCATAAAATCTTTGCCCAGACCGATATCTTCAAGTGTTTTTCCCACACTTTCTTCAAGGATTTTTACTGTTTTGTGCCTTAGATTTTTTTTGTAAGAGATAGGGTCTCATTATGTTGCCCAGGCTGCAGTGCAGTGGCTATTCACAGGCACGATTCCACTACTGATCAGCACAGGAGTTTTGACCTGCTCCGTTTGTGACAAGGGCCAGTTCACTCCTCCTAAGGACCTCCCCCCACTGCCTCACGCTCCCAGAGGTCACCATATTGATGCCTAACTTAGTGCAGACACCTGGCATAGCGCACTACAGCCCAGAACTTCTGGACTCAAGCGATCCTCCTGTCTCAGCCTCCCAAGTAGCTGGGACTACAGGCACGTGCCACGGCGTCTGGCTCATTTAAATCTTTTATCTTGAATCAACTTTTGTAAGTGGTGAAAGGTGTGGGTCTAGTTTCAGTTTTTTACATGTGTATATCCAGTTGTCCAGCACCATTTATTGAATAGGGATTCTTTTCCCCAGTGTATGTTCTTGTTTGTTTTATCAAAGATCAGGTGGCTGTAAAATGTTAGTTTCATCTCATGGTTTTCTATTCAGTTCCAAATGTCTGTGTCTCTATTTTTATGCCAATACCCTGCTGTTTTAATCACTGGGGACTTGTGATATAGCCTAAAGTCTGGTAGGTGATGCCCCAGCTTTGTTTTTATTACTCAGAATTGCCTTAGCTACGTGGGGTTTTTTCTGCTTCCATATGAAACAAAATTATTTTTTCCAAATTTTGAAAGTATTATGTTGGTATTTTAATGGAGATTGTACTGAATCTTTAGATTTCTTTGGGAAGTATAGACTTTTTTTTTTTTTTTTACAGTTTTTGGCTGGGGCTGGGTTTGAACCCACCACCTCTGGTATATGGGGCCGGTGCCCCACTCCTTTGAGCCACAGGCACCACCAGGAAGTATAGACATTTTAACAATGTTTATTCTTCCCGACCAGGAGCATGGTATGTGCTTCCATTTGTTAATGTCTTCTGCTTTTTCTTTTCTTAGGGTTTCATAATTTTCTTTGTAGAGATCCTTCACCTCTTGTTAGGTATATTCCCAGGTATTTCTTTCTTTTTTTTTTAAGCTACTGTGAAGGGAATTGTGTCCTTGATTAGCTGCTCAATTTGGCTGTTGGTGGCATATACAAAGGCTACAGATTTGTGAACATTGATTTTATTTTTGTATCCTGAGACATTGCTATATTTTTTTATCACATCCTGGAGTTTTGTCATTGAGTCTCTGGGGTTCTCTAAGATTATTTCATTGGCAGAGAGCAAGAGTTTGACCTCCTCTGCCCCCATTTGGATGCCCTTTATATCCTTCTCTTGCCTGATTGCATTGGCTAGAACTTCCAGCACTATGTTGAATAGTAGTGGCAATAGAGGACATCCTTATCTGGTTGCAGTTTGAAGTGGAAAAGCTTTCAGTTTTACTCCATTCGGCATGGTATTAGCTGTATGTTTGTCATAGTTGGCTTCAAGTGGTTTAAGAAATGTGCCTCCTATGTCTGTAAGTGTTCTTGTTTTAAAAAAGGATGCTGAATTTTATCAAATGCTTTTTCTGCATTTACTGAGAGAATCATATGGTCTTTGTTTTTGCTTCTGTTAATATGGTGAATTACATTTATGGATTTGCATATGTTAAACAAGCCTTGCATCCCTGAGAAGAAGCCTACTTGATCATGATGTGTAATTTTTTTAATGAGTATCTGTAATCTGTTGGCTAGGATTTTATTGAGAATTTTTACATCTATATTCATTAATGAAATTCATCTGTAGCTCTTTTTAGTTAGCTCTCATCCTGATTTTCGTATCAGAGTGATGTTTGCTTCATGGAACATGTTGGGGAAGATTCCTTCCTTCTCATTTTTTTGAATAATTTCTACAATATAGGTATAAGCTCTTCTTTGAAGGTTTGATAGAATTCTGGTGTGAAGCCATGTGGACCAGGGCAATTTTTTGTTGGGAGATATTTTTTATTGTTTCTTTGATCTCAGCACTTGAAATTGGTCTATCCAAGAGATCTATTTCTTCTTGGTTAAGTCTAGGGAGAGGGTGTGATTCCAGGTATTGGTCCATTTCTTCCACATTGTCAAATTTCTGTGACATCTTTTGTTATTTCCCTATTATCATTTCTGATTGAGGTTATTAGAGGTTTTTACTTTTCTGTTTCTAGTTAATCTAGCCAAAGGTTTATTGATTTTATTTATTTTTCGAAGAACCAACACTGTTTCATTAATTTTTGGAATGATTCTTTTGTTCTCAATTTCATTAATCTCTGATTCAATTTTGGTTATTTCTTTTCTTCTGCTGGGTTTAGGATTAGATTGTTCTTCTTTTTGCATTTTCATAAGATGATTCATGAGTTTGTTCATGTACTCTATTTCTGCTTTTCTGATGTAGATATCTAATGCAATAAATTTCCCTCTTAAAACTGAGTTTGCTGTATCTCAACAGGTTTTGGTAACTTGTAGCTTCATTGTTATGTTTAAGGTATTCAACAGTTTCGTCCTTTATCCCTTCCTGGAACCATTTATCATTCAGCATAAGGTTGTTTAATTTCTATGCCTTTGTGTGAGGATGGACATTTTTGTTGGAGTTGAGATCCAACTTTATTGCATGTGGTCTGAGAATATATAAGATATAATTTTGGGTGGCACCTGTGGCGCAGTGGATAGGGCGCCAGCCCCATATACTGAGGGTGGCAGGTTCAAACCTGGCCCCAGCCAAACTGTAACAAAAAATAGCCAGGCACTGTGGCGGGCGTCTGTAGTCCCAGCTACTCGGGAGGCTGAGGCGGGAGAATCACCTAAGCCCAGGAGTTGGAGGTTGCTGTGAGCTGAGACGCTACAGCACTCTACTGAGAGTAATAAAGTGAGACTCTGTCTCAAAAAAATATATATTTTCAATTCTTTTAATTTTGTCGAAGTTTTATTTGTATTCTAGGATATGATCTATTTTGGAGTATGTTCCAGAGGCTGACAAGAAAACTGTATATTCCTTGGCTTTGAGATGGTGTGTTCTAGGGCAGCGCCTGTGGCTCAAAGGAGTAGGGCACCAGCCCCATATGCTGGAGGCGGCAGGTTCAAACCCAGCCCCAGCCAAAAACTGCAAGGAAAAAAAAGAGATGGTGTGTTCTATATATGTCTATTAAGCCCATTTGTTCTAGGGTCACATTTAAGTCCTTTTTATCTCTGTTTAATTTCTGTTTAGAGGATCTGACCAGTTCTGTCAAAGGGGTGTTAAAAGTCCTCAGCTATTTCAGTGTTACGGGATATCATATGGCTCAAACCAATCAAGGTCTGTTTCATAAATCTGGGAGCATTTTAAGTTGGGTGCATAAATATCTATAATTGTAATGTCCTCTTGTTGTATTGTTCCCTTGACCAGTATGAAGTGACCGCTTGGATATCTTATGAATAGATTTATACAGTATGTCCTCTTTCATGTCTGGCTTCTTCACTTAACATTATGTCCCTGAGACTCCTCCCTGTTGATAAAGCATCACCATCATTCTTAGCAAGTGTTACAGACAACTTCACTGTACCCCTCTTTCCTACAAGCTTTTCTTTTTGATTAAAACTATTGTAATTTGTCTTCCAATTATTTTCTCCTTCTCCTTCTCATAATTCTCTTTAATTAAAGCTTCCAATTATGTTAAACCTTGTTTATCTTAATAATGAAAGCTTTGCTTTATTCATTGTCAAGGGCAGGTTTCTCTTCACACCTGTGTCAGTTACTGGGTAGATAAACTATTGACCCTTCTTGCCCTTAGAGCCCTTTGTCTAAATACAGATTTGTAAATTAACATAGTGGGTGGGAAAGCAAACACATTTAAAGGCCCTTTCCATTTCACGTATTCTACTGATTTGAGAATTTTTTTGTTGATTGTCTCTGTCTTGCAAAAAAATAAATAAATAAACAACCAAGAGAAATTGACTGGAAAGGCAAAAATTCAAAGTAACAGCAACAATGGAAATAGGAGGCAAAGTCCAGCTAACGGAAGAGTGCGATTAGGAAAGTATGGGTTCAGGAGAACTTGGAAAGAGGGCAAAAGGAAGTAAAATGGTGTATAGAAGTGGTCACCCATTATAGATGATATAATGTACATGATACATTATGTCATGTATTTTGGTGCCTCTAAAAGATGACTCTTTTAATAATATAACTGTATGAGCTTTCTATTGCTGCTATCACAAATTACCACAAACTTAGTGGCTTAAAACAACAAGCCACTCTTGAACACCAAGGTGACACAGATCCTAAGAGATGACAAATAGCACTTTTTGCTCTATGAAACATATTTTTTGTTCCTTGACCAGTTAAGTCTCCTGTCTTTCTGTTCTTTGTGCACATTGATGTCTTTGCTAATTTAACTCTTCCACTTTCCTAGGGTCTCATAACATTTGTTTCCCCCTGTCTTTCTTGGGCTGTGCCCCTTGGATCTTCTCCTGTCCAAGTTCCTTGAAAAATGGTCTCTCTCGATCAGTCCTGATAATACTTTCATTCTGGCTGTGTTAGCATTCCTAGGTGAGCCTAAACCTAGGTCTTTGGAAGTCTTTTAGGTTATAACCCTTAAAATTTATTTTTCTGGCATGCACATGTGCATGTTTAATTTTTGAAATGCACAAAAATATAACAGTAAATGAACCCCTGTGCACCCATTATTCAGCACCAATAATTATGGCCAATCCTGCTCATGCTACCTCTCTCCATTCTCCCAACTCCCATACTATTTTTAAACAAATCCTAGACATTATATCATGTATTTTGTAAATATTTCATTATGTGCCTCTAAAAGATGACTCTTTTAATAATATAATTGTGTTAGCTTTCTATTGCAGCTGTCACAAATTATCACAAACTTAGTAGCTTAAAACAACAAAAGTTTATCTTATGGCTCTGGAGGTCAAAGGTCCAGAATGGGTCAACAGGGCTGCATTTCTCTAGGAGGCTTTAGGGGAAATCTATTTTCTTGTCTTTTCCAACTTCTAAAGACCCCCTGCATTCTTTGGCTGGTAGTCCCTTCCTCTGTCTTCAAAGCCCTCTTTCCTTTTCTCTCTAACATCTGCTACCATCATCCCATCTCCTTCTCTCACTCTGATTCTCCTACCTGCCTCTTTCCCTCATTAGGACCCTGTGATTATATTGGACACACCTGGATAGTCAAGGCTAATCTCCTCATACAAGATCCTTATGTGAGATCCAAAAGTGCCTTTTGCCATAAAAGGGAACATATTCACAGAACCAGGTTCTGGGGATTAAGATGTGGGCATGGGGTTCAGCGCCTATGGCTCAAGTGGCTAAGGCGCTAGCCACATACATCTGAGCTGGCGGATTCGAATCCAGCCTGGGCCCATCAATCAACAATGACGGCTGCAACCAAAAAATAGCCAGGCATTGCGGCAGGCGCCTGTAGTCCCAGCTACTTGGGAGGTGGAGGCAGGAAAATCAATTGAGCCCAGGAGTTCGAGGTTGCTGTGAGCTGTGATGCCATAGCACTCTACCCAGAGCAACAGCTTGAGGCTCTGTCTTAAAAAAAAAAAAAAAAAAAGATGTGGACATGGGGGGGCTCTTATCCTGTCAACCACGTAACTGTAATATCCTCTAAATAACTTAAAATAATTTCTTAACATCATCAAATATCTGCATTCACCATTTGAATTTCTAATTGTTCCATATATACACATTTTATAGCTGTAGAAAAAATAAGGTCCATAATTGCAATTGATTTATATGCCTTTGAAGTCTCTTTATTCTATAGGTTCCTCCTCCATTTTCTTTTCTTCTTGCACTTTATTTGAAAAATCCTGGTTTCCCTAGTTCTGAATTTTTTTTTTTTTTTTTCAGTTTTTGGCCAGAGCCGGGTTTGAACCCGCCACCTCCAGTATATGGGACTGGTGCCCTACTCCTTTGAGCCACAGGCACCTCCCCCTAGTTCTGAATTTTGCTAATTGCATCCCCATATGTTACTTTGTCCCTTGTTTTTTCTATAAATTTGTAATTTAGAGTCTTGATAAGATATAAGATTTTTTTTTTTTTGCAAGAATAATTCCTAGGGCTGGGTGCAGTGAATCACACCTGTTATCCTAGCACTCTGGGAGGCCGAGACGAGTAGATTGCCTGAGCTCATTGGTTCGAGACCAGCCGGAGCAAGAGCAAGACTCTGGCTCTAAAAAATAGCCGGGCATTGTGGCAGGTGCCTATAGTCCCAGCTACTCTCGGGAGACTGAGGCAAGAGAATCGCCTGAGCCCAAGAGTTTGAGGTTGCTGTGAGCTACAATGCCACAGCGCTCTATCCACCGAAGGTGACAAAGTGAGACTCTGTCTCAAAAAAAAAAGAAAAAAAAAAGGAATGATTCCTAGGTGTTTTTCTATCAAAAGGCACATAATGCCTGGTTGTCTCTCGTTTTATGATGTCAGCAGCTGTTGATATTTAATGCCTTGATCTGTTAGGTCAGCCCAAAACGTGGTCTGCAGACTAGCGTCATCTGCCTCACCTGGGAACTTGTCAGAACTGCAGATTCTTGAGCCTCACTGCAAACCCACTGGATAAGAAACCCGGAGAACTACTTTATACAATCAGTGAACATGACCAACAATCATCCAGCTCGGAGTCCTCTATCTGGGCTACAAAGAAACTATAAAATATTTTGTCAATGCAGCAAACAATATTTCCCAAGAATATTAGCGTAGTAATCTTTACATAGATGAAACAACCTTTGTTTTTATAACTTAATCAATGCTGGTTGCCACTGGATACCTTGTACTTTTTTTTTTTTTTTTTTTTGTAGAGACAGAGTTTCACTTTATGGCCCTCGGTAGAGTGCCGTGGCATCACACAGCTCACAGCAACCTCCAACTCCTGGGCTTAAGCGTTTCTCTTGCCTCAGCCTCCCGAGTAGCTGGGACTACAGGCGCCCGCCACAACGCCCGGCTATTTTTTGGTTGCAGTTTGGCCAGGGCCGGGCTTGAACCCGCCACCCTCGGCATATGGGGCCGGCGCCCTACCGACTGAGCCACAGGCACCACCCCTGATACCTTGTACTTTTTTAAGTGTTCACCAAATCATCTGTTAAAAGTGGAGAGCATAATGTCTGTTTCTGTATTCTCCTATTTAGGCTCAGACTATGTAGAAAACACTGGAAAGCTACTTCTGTATTTAATAAATCTTGCTATTGAAACTTTATTAAATAAAAAATACATTCTAATAATTATTATTAAAAAAAAAAGAAGCCCAGAGATAGGGTCCACCTATCTGTGATTTAAGAAGTCTCCCACAGGATTATGATGTGGGTTAAAATCTGAGAAGCCCAGCTGTTCATCAAGGGCTCCAAATGAGGATATTTAAGATTGACAGTATATGAAACAGCAGTTCTCAGCCTGTAGGTCGCAACCCACAGGAACTGTATTAAGGGGCTGTGACATTAGGAAGGTTGAGAACCACTGATACAAAAGGATTTAGGCAAAATAATGTAAGAAAAATCTCCAAAATAAAATAAAGCCATGCTCAAAAGAGTCAAGTAAAGAAGCAAACATTTTTTTTTTTTTTGAGCCAGTATCTCATTCTGTTGCCCAGGCTAGAGTATGGTGGCATTACCCTAGCTCACAGCAACCTCAAACTCTTCAGTAGCAGGAGGTGATCCTCCTGTCTCACTCTCTTGAGTAGCTGGGACTACAGGTACCTGCCACAATGCCTGGCTGATTTTCTTATTTTTAGTAGAGACAGGGATCTCCGTCTTGCTCAGGCTGGGCTTGAACTCCTGAGCTCAAGGGATCCTCCTGCCTTGGCCTTACAGAGTGCTAAGATTATAAGCATGAGCCACTGCACCTGGCCAGCAAACATATTTTTTGTCAATAGTTTTTAAATGAGGAATTGGAAAAATATAAATATTGAATCCACACCACTTCAGTGACAAACACACACCAGAGAAACTCAAAACCAAAGGCTTACCATTTTAAAATATTTCAAATTATTTCTCTGAAATGACAGTTTAAGTCAAGAATGCTTTAAGTACAAAATCTCTCATCAAGATTTAAGGAAGATTTTTTTTTTACAGTGTCTCACTTCATCGCCCTCAGTAGAGTGCCATAGCATCATAGCTCACAGCAACCTCAAACTCTTGGGCTCATGTTATCCTCTTACCTCAGCCTCTGGAGTAGCTGAGACTATAGGTGCCCGCCACAATGCCCAGCTATTTTTTAGAGACAGGGTGTTGCTCCTGCTTAGGCTGGTCTCGAACTCCTGAGCTCAGGTAATCCACCCACCTCAGCCTCTCAGAGTGCTAGGATTACAGGTGTGAGCCACCGTGCCCAGCCAAGGAAGATTTTTTTAGTGGAGAACAACAACAATAGCAAGGTTGATTTAATGAACAAGTAGATGAAAAGAATAAAAGGCAATGTTTTGGGCACTTAGACATTCACAGGCTTGAATACGGAAAGACATAACTGAAATTAAAAAAGTCTATATGAGCTTTACAGCAGTACTGTACCTGTATTTCCAATGTAAATAGTTTGTGAACACTTAGGGTCTTTCATGAGAGCAATAGAGAAAGAATAAGGAGTTGGGGGACCTAGGTTAAAGTAGTCTCTACTCCTTTTGGGGGTTGTGACTGATTCAAAGTTCACTGGATTCTAAAGTGAATGGAAAACAATCTCACCAAACATAAGCCCCTGTAAGGGCTGTTCCAGACCACCAGGCTAAGGCCAGCATCCAGCACTGTAACTCATCTGCATGATATGCCATGCACATTCGCTCTTTGTTCAGGCAGGAAGTATTTACTGAGCCTACCACACACCAGATCCTGTGATAGATGCATAGTCAGCAAACAAATAAATAAGCAATTTTAATGGTAAGAGTGACCAATGATGTTCATGTATTACTCATAGGCTCAAATAGATATTCATTTGTTAAACAAATGAACTCATACATGTTTATGTAAATGAATAAAAATAGTCTTTCATAAAAAATACTGTAGACTTTGAATATAGAACACAGTGAAATTAGACTAGCTAACATAAAATTCACTCAGAGAACATTTTTCTCCTTTTCTGAAAGAGTTGTTTAGCTTCTGATTTTTGGAAATTTCCGACAAACTCTCCTTCACACATTCCCAGCAAGATGTCTTTCCAAACTTTGCCTCTAGGCATCTAGAGAGAATCAGTCAACCACACGGTCTAAAGGCCTGGGTCGAGTAGGCCTTGAATACCACAGTACTCACAATGGCTTCTCTTCTCCCCTCCAGTGGTAGGGATCATCAACCCATGTGCCTGAGAAAAGAAGATGGAAATCTGTGGCTTTGTGGGATGCTTTGTGTAAACTCATAGTGTGCAAACCTTTTTTATTATATAGTGCTGGCTAGGAGAGGGAAAGAAAAATATACCAAGCCTAAGTCTGCAAACTTCCAAAGCATGACACAACACATTGAAGGTTTAGTGTCATGAACAATCAGGTCCTTGTCGTCTACCCATTTGCTAGCACAGTTTCCACAAATAACAGGCAAGCTCTAAATTTTCATAAAATGTTTTGACAGTGCAGGATGGGCCAAGTTTCTGGCGGTCTCTCTAAGGAAATGACTGCAAATGTTTTTTAGTGTGAACAACCCTAAGTATTTTAAATCCTCGGTAAGTAGAGTTGCCAACAGCCCCAAATATGTTTTACTATTTCTGAATTGGACATTCAGGATTATTTTAGGATAATTTTTTTCAATAATAACTATTTCAATAAATGAGTTATTCGATTTCCCTTTCTTGAATATTGATGACTTTGGAAAACTTTGTAAATGAGAAGCAAACTTTAGAAGCCAAATTGCAGAAGTTGAAATAAATAAAAATTTCCTAGAAAGCATATTATAAAGACAACATGGCTGTATTGAGGCTTCCAGGAATAATGTATAACCATAGTCTTTACTATATCTAAATCAAAGGCTTGTGAAGCCTGCATAACTTACTAACCTGAAATGATTCTAGAGTAATTTCTTCAGTAATTTCTTCAGTATTTATCCTGAACTATGTTCTAAATATGGGTTCCATTGGCTTCCACATGTGGCTATTTGTATTTAAATTAATTGAAATGAAATAAAATTTAAAAATTAGTCCCTCAGTCATACTTGCCTCATTTCAAATGCTGGATAGCTATATGTGGCTAGTGGCTGTCATTTCAATCTCTAATCAAGTTATTTTGAACAGAGTTGTTCTAAATCAGCGGTTCTCAGCCTATGGGTCATGACCCCTTTGAGGGGTCAAATGACCCTTTTACAGGGTCGCCTAAATACATCCTGCATATCAGATATTTACATTACGATTCATAACAGTAGCAAAATTACTGTTATGAAGTAACAATGAAAATAATTTTATGGTTGGGGGTCACCACAACATGAGGAACTGTATTAAAGGGTCATGGCATTAGGAAGGTTGAGAACCACTGATCTTTGCTAATCAATGGTGGATCAACAGCTTCAGCATTGTCTAAGAACTTGTTGAAAGGCAGAATTAGTTTCACAAGCAAATACCTATTTGTATGCCTGTGAAAGTCTGAGAGGCACTGGTCTAAGTCAGTATTTCCTTGACTGACTTAATGGTAACAATCACTTAACACACCCAGTTATTCACAGTTTAGGGTCTTGCTCTAGGATCACTAGGTCATTAAATATGAAATGTCTGATTTCTAATCAAAAATTTAGTTTATTATATCTCAAACAAGAAGTAGCACAATTAGTCAAAATATGCACCTAAACTATTGACACAGTTTTGCCATCTTAAGGGTAACTTGTTTATGCCAGCGGTGAAGAAGCCTATAGAGCAAGTGGTAATGAAAATGCAAAAGACTTTTTCCACAACCTGTTGGGAATTGACTATTTTTCATTGCAAGAAGTGGCCCAAAGCCTAGAGGAAGGGGTAGTCAGTTGGTGTAAGGTCTAGTGAATATGGTGGATGACCGAGAATTTCCTAGTTTGAGCAGCATTTTTTGTGGGACATGAGGTCCAGTGTTGTCTTGAAAGTGGATTGGCCTGTCTCTATGGACCAATCTTGGCTGCTTAATTGCAAGCAGATTTGAAGCTGGGTAATGGACAGAGGCTGGAAGAATTCAGAAGTGCAGGCTAGAAAAAGCCAGCACTGTCATGAGTGGAGCATTAAGGTTGATTCTGGTGAGGGGTTAGGAAAAGAAAAGAATTGTGGGCAAAGTCTGGAACTTCTTAGAGATTACTTAAGTGGTCATGATCAAAGCACTGGTAGAATATGGATAGCAAAGCCATTCTGATGAGGTCTCAGACAGAAATGAGGAGCAAAGGAAACTGCAGTAAAGGCCATCCTTGTTTAAACAGTCACAAAGACCTTAGCTGAAGCATGTCCATGTCCCAGGACTTTATGGAATGCAGAATTTAAGAGCAATGAACTAGGATATCTAAGCAGCAAAGTAGGCTGCTGTGTGGTTACTTTAATGGCAACACTGAGATGCAAGAGCAAATAACTTGAAGACAGAATATATAACTAAAAGGGAAGCAGAGCAAAAAGATTTGAAAGATTCACACACTGGCCATGTAAAGAGTAAAAAAATGTGTTCAAAAGCCTATACCAAGGGTGTGGTCAAGCAACTGTTTGCTAAAGAGATTAGTATGTCTGGAAAGAAGTCAGTTGCTATTCATCGAGACAATGGAATGGCCTCAAAGACCTTTCAGAGATCTTTGAGTCTTCCCTCCTATCACAGGCCCAGAGCTCTAGGACGGTGAAATGATTTCAGAGTTCAGGTCCAAGGTTCCTTCCACAGGCTCACTGCCCAGGGATGCCTCAAGATTCTGTCCCCCTCATTCTAGTACAGCACCCCTTGGCTGCCCCAGTCATGGCACAAACATTTCCAGGTACAGCTCAGGCCGCCACACCAAGTGCAAAAGCTGTAAGCCTGGGCTGCATCCACATGATGTTGAATCTGCAGGTTTGCAGAATACAGGGGCTGTAGGGACATGGATACCTCCACCTAGATTTCGAAAGATGTTGCAGACAGTTTGGGGGCCTGAGCAGAAACCTGCCACCAAGCCAGAGCTGCCTCAGAGAGTTCTCATTAGGGCAATGCCTAGTAGAGCTGTGGGAGTGGGAATCAAATATCATATGTCTCAGTGGACCCTGTTTTTTTGTTATTTTTGTTTTTAATAGCAACCCTGTAACAAATCCTTCTGTAAGGTAAATAATCACTATATTATACATGTGATTATTTCCTAATTTACATATTTATTAAGTTTCAATTTTCAGCTACTCCCTACCCTCCCTCTTCATAGTATATATGACCTCTATGTATATATAATCTTCCTCATATAATCAATAGCTACCCGGGGGAGCCCCATAACTCCGTTTCTCTCCCAACCTGGCCAGAGTAGGGTTTGCAGTGACTCAACCCAGCTTACCCTGCTCCAGCCTGGCATCTTTCTCACTCTTCCCTAGTCCCAGCTTCTTACCCTATATCATTGTGTGTGCAGATTTTGAGGGACCAGAACTATGCTCTTTGAATCCACAGCTCCTTTTTTATTCCCTAAACCACACTCCCATTCCCCGTTTTTTCACCCCAGAAATCCAGGCCTATTCCTCACCTCACTCAACAAATATTTGCCAACCACTTTCAGTCTATGCAATGCACTGAATTAGATACAATGAAAGGTGAACCAGAGAAAGCCTTGACCTCAGGAACTTTCAGACCAGTGAAGGAGATGATATATATACAGCAGAAATAATTATCAGAGAGAAAGGAATGTGTCAGGTCTTACCCCTACCTATAAAGTCAACACTTATCTGGATCCCAGCATGAATCTAAGCTAAGGCAGGAAGTATTTAACAGACTCCAGTCACTCGAAGGCCAGATATAAGCATCTAACTACCCTTCCTCATCACTTGATTCTGATGTGGGTCCTTAATTAGTATATCCAAGGTTCTTACTTTGCCATTGGAAATTTACTTAACGTCTCAGTTTCCTGCTGGGGGCTCCAGTCTTGTCATTGGTTTCTACTTTGGCCTCTGCCCCTCATTTTTAGTTCTAGTGACTTTCACCATATAGTAACTTTTCTTTGGCCTGGGGTCCTTACATGAACTGGGGAACTAACCCAGAACTGCAACTAATAGTTGGCACGTTCTTCATCCTTCTTCTTTTTTTTAATAGCTTTATTGGAGTGTAATGGCTATGTGTAGAACTGTACATATTTAATGTGTATAATTTGATGGGTTTGGGCACATATAAACAACATCACCACAATCAAGGTAAAGATAATAGACACGTCCTACACCTGCCAAAGTTTCCTTGTGTCCATTTGTTTTTGTTTTTGTGGTAAGAACACTTAACATGAGATCTACCCTCTTAACAAATTTTTTTTTTTGAGACAGTGTCACTGTGTTGCCCTCGGTAGAGTGCTGTGGCATCACAGCTCACAGCAACCTCCAACTCTTGGGCTTAAGTGATTCTCTTGCCACAGCCTCCCAAGTAGCTGGAACTACAGGCACCCACCACAATGCCCGGCTATTTTTTGTTGCAGTTGTCATTGTTATTTAGCTGGCCTGGGCCAGGTTAAACCCGCCACCCTCGGTGTATGTGGCTGGCACCGTAACCACTGAGCTACAGGTGCTGAGCTCCTCTTACAAATTTTGAAGTGCACAGTGAAGTATTATTAACCATAGTGAGTGTTGTTCTTCCTGATGCTCGTTGATGCTGCATATCTGCACTTTCAAACCTCACCTTCCTGGGATTACTATGACTGGTTGAGGATGCCAGCTACTTCATTCTGGGCCCCCTATCCTACTTCTGTCTGTGACTTAATGGTAATTTACCCTTGTACCCTGATCCCCTTCATTTTTCCAACCAAACTTTCTTTCCAGCTACCCCTGAGCAAGCTGTCCCAACCAAGGGAGGGACCAGTTTCTGATCTCTCCTTCCAGCTAACTAGCCAGGTGTAATTGATTGTGCCTCCCCTGAATACTGAAATGTGACTATAGATGCTGGAACCAGTATAGATAAAGTGTTTAGGCTCAGAGTTAAGCAAAGGAAGAGAGGTATTTCTTTCTAGATGAGAGGGTGCATTTGAGGAAGACTTCATGGGGGAAGCTCCAAACAACTTTTTCAGGCAAAAGCACAAAGGTGAAGAAATTTGAGAGATACAGAGGAAACAGCAAGTCATTCTGTTTTGGTGGACTGAAAAGCGTAGAGCAGAGTGGTTTGGTAAAATGTTGATTCCATTTCATGGAGGGCCTTGAATGTCAGGCAAAGGAGTTTGAATGTTATTCAGTAGGAAATGGGAGCTTCTATAGGTTTCTGAGGAGAAGACATGATTAGAGCCGCACTTCCCCAGGTATATAGTAGTGTTTCTGGAGTATACCTGGACACCTGTAATGAGTACCTGACTTAAGGTAGTCATGGTGGGAATGGAAAGGAAGAGACAATTCTAAGATTGTTATAGCAAAAATAGCATGAAAAGATAGGGTGCCATTAACATACCTTCCTCTTCCTTGCCTTCAGTATTCAAAGATGACTTAGGTATGTCCTTGGAAACCAGAAGCATAGTGGTGTGTATTCAACAGAAATGAGAAGTTCAGGAGAAGGAGGTGGTAGAAGAAAATTAGAGCCAGCTCACAACTGAGCATGCTCATTTGGAATGTTACAGAAAGATAGGGGTGAAGATATAAATTTGAAAGTCATGGATTTGAGGGAGATTTATAAATGAGGGATATATAGAGAGAGGTGAGAGATCAAAATCAGAATCGGGGGCCAGTCAGGAAACAGAAACTATAGCAGTGATTTGATAGGGAAAACTAAATATAAAGAACAGCTAACCTGGCAAAGGGTGGTTAAGTACTAACATGTAGTTAGAGAACTCAAAGGTGTAACTCAGGGGTCCTCAAACTGCAGCCCACGGGCCACATGAGGCGGTGTGATTGTATTTGTTCCTGTTTTGTTTTTTTACTTCAAAATAAGATATGTGCCGTGTGCATAGGAATTTGTTCATAGTTTTGTTTTTTTTTTTAAACTATAGTCTGGCCCTCCAACGGTCTGAGGGACAGTGAACTGGTCCCCTGTTTAAAAAGTTTGAGGACCCCTGGAACTGAAGTAACCTCTGCAGAAAGCAGCCACCACATCTAGGGCTAAGGGAAAAGTGAACAAAGTAGCTTAGAAAAGGAACAGAGGCCCTTCTGCCCCCACAAAGCAGAGATTCAGACATCCGAGGAGCTGGTGCAACTGCTGCAGGAACCCCACCCACCACCACAGTGAAGAGGAACCTGGCAGCATTGTGAGAGCAGCCCACCTCCTAGAGAACACCGCCACAGGGCCCAGTGACACACAAAGCCAGTGTCAGCAGTGGAAGAAGAAACAAGCAAACGGAAAGCCGAAGAGTCCTCCAGCTCCCCCTTATTGGCAGAGTATAACATGGAGCCGGCTGCTGGAGGAGAAAATAGGGTTTGCAAAGTAGGAAAGACTGAAAGTATCAGATTTTGACAATAGTATGGACCATAGAAACTCTCAGACATTGCTGGTGGGAAGGAAAGGACTTTAGGAATGGTCATATATTGACCTACTAAGAGTCTGAGAGCAGCATCCCCCACTAGAATTTTAGGGTTTTTTTTTTTTTTTTTTTTGAGAAAAAGTCTTACTATGTTGCACTTGGTAGAGTGCTGCGGTGTAACAGCTCACAGCAACATCAAACTCTTGGGCTTAAGTGATTCTCTTGCCTCAGCCTCCCAAGTAGCTGGGACTATAAGTGCCCGCCACAACACCCGGCTATTTTTTTGTTGCAGTTGTTTAGCTGGCCCGGGCCAGGTTCGAACCTGCCACCCTCGGTGTATGTGGCTGGCACTGTAACCACTGTGTTACAGGCGCTGAGGCAAGACCTTCAGGTGTTGATCAGAAATCGAGTGTCCTCATCTCTGAGTCAGACCAACACAAAGCTTAAGGTGTTGGCCAGAAAGTGGGCATCCCTGAAGTTTGGTCTACACTGAAACCTAAAAAGGAGCATCTCCATTCCCAGAAGAGGTTGTTAGGAAACGTCCTTCTCAGGCACCTTTCCCACAAGTGACAGATTCTGCACCAGGGTTTTCTATAACCACAAAGCTGTCAACTCTTTTTCAAATGTATAACCATTTCCAAAGCCTTAGTCACTTACTGAATTCTGAGTGGAATTTTTGCCATAAAAGATGTCCTGAGAGCTATGTAGCAAAGGAGGGAGCAGTCTTAAGACAGAGGCAGAGGCTTGGCACCTGTAGCTCAAGCGGCTAGGGCACCAGACACATACACCAGAGCTGGTGGGTTCAAATCCAACCTGGGCCCACTAAACAACAATGACAAAAAATAGCCGGGTGTTGTGGTGGGTGCCTATAGTCCCAGCTACTTGGGAGGCTGAGGCAAGAGAATCACTTAAGCCTAAGAGTTTGAGGTGGCTGTGAGCTGTGACGTCACGGCACTCTACCCAGGGCAACACCTTGAGATTCTGTCTCAAAAAAAAAAAAAAGACAGAGGCAGAGAAGTGAGCTCCTTGTAGGGAGGCAGAGAAGTGATTTGTTTCCCATACTTATGGAGGCAGAGGAATGAGACTATGTCCCTGTACAGGCCACCAAAATATTAGGGTAAGAATTTGTATGCGGGCTAGAGAAAGAATTCTCAAACAAAGCATAAGATAAGAAATTAAATAATTAATTTTACCTTAAAGATTAAAATAGTTTTAGCTACTTGGGAGGCTGAGGCCCAAGATAATCACGTAAGCCCACAAGTTTGAGGTTGCTGTGAGCTGTGACAACACAGCACTCTACCAAGGGTGACATAGTGAGACTCTATCTCAAAACAAAAAAAAAGATTAAAATAGTTTTAAAGAAATAAAATTTAACAGGTTTTTTTTTTTGCAGTTTTTGGCCGGGGCTGGGTTTGAACCCGCCACCTCTGATATATGGGGCCAGCACCCCACTCCTTTGAGCCACAGGCACCGCCCAAGAAATAAAGTTTAATTTACTTCCCAAAGATGGAGAGGCCTTAACACAAAACAAAGAAAAGAGAAGAATGATCTCCAAGCAAAAGAGGCTCAGGATATTTATGGGAAGTTATAAAGGGCAAATAAAGGGTTAATGTTACAAGTTACAAGCAGTCCCCAAGTTACAAACATCTGACTTATGTACAATTTGCTCTTACAAACAGAAGCTATTATAGTAAGTCCCCGGGTTACAAACATCCAACTGACATACAACTCGCACTTATAAACAGAGGTTATTACAAGTAATAGGTAAATATACCTGTTCCAACTTACATACAAATTTAACTTAAGAACAAACCTACAGAACTTATCTCCTTTGTAACCAGGGGATCATCTGTATTAATGAAAGTGTTTATAACGTGGCTATGCCACTTTTTCTTTTTCTTTCTTTTTTCCTGCTCTATGAGACTGTCTTATCAGAGTCCTTAAAATGTGGTTCTGCCAGAAACTGAAGAGGGGAGCTTGCACTCCTATTGTCTGCTTGGAGCTCTGTGAACCCAACTCTAAGAAATGTAAGTTAAAGATGATTTGAATCCCAGGTATTTAATCAAATAACCAAAAGGACAGTTGTGCTGTAGAGTTTCTCTTCAAAGAAACAATTATGTGCTATGGGTGTATTCTTCTTACTTTCTGTTTGATTATCTTTCTCTGTTAGCTATTTTTTTTTTTTTTGAGACAGAGTCTCACTATGTCTTCTTTGGTAGAATGCCATGGCATCACAGCTCACAGCAACCTCAAACTCTTGGGCTTAAGCTATTCTCTTGCCTCAGCCTCCCAAGTAGCTGGGACTACAGGTGCCCGTCACAATGCCCGGCTATTTTTTTGTTGCAGTTGTCATTGTTGCTTGGCTGGCCAGGGCTAGGTTCGAACCTGTGAGCCTCAGTTATGTGGCCAGCGCCGTAACCACTGTGCAACGGGAGCTGAGCCCTCTGTTAGCTATTTCATTAGCAAGGCCATACCATCAACCACTTTGTAAAAATTTGGCATTATTTAATAAAGTTGATGATGACCACTTGGCTGTCCTCCTGTATAGTATGGCACAGCCATGAGCAGCTGTGGTGCCCATCCAGAATGTCATGATTGGCTCAGTGCCTGTAGCTCAGCGGCTAGGGCGCCAGCCACATACACCGGAGATGGCGGGTTCAAACCCAGCCCGGGCCTGCCAAACAATGACAACTACAACCAAAAAGTGCCCAGGCGTTGTGGCAGGTGCCTGTAGTCCCAGCTCCTTTGGGGGGCTGAAGCAATAGAATCGCTTAAGCCCAAGAGTTTGAGGTTGCTGTGAGCCGTGACACCATAGCACTCTACCAAGGGCAACAAAGTGAGACTCTGGCTCAAAAAACAAACAAACAAAAAAACCAGAATGGCATGATCCTGAAGCTCCACTTCCACAAGGACTCGCAGAAACACATGGCCATGTGGTTCAGTCAGCCA